>NW_017535430.1:49124-98415 GCF_001853355.1 Bactrocera latifrons
CGCGTTTAAAGTTTACACTAGCTCTTTGAAGTGCCCGAGCTCTCTTTGTTATTTGTCGAATAACTCAAAAACTAATTATCGGATCAACTTGAAATTTTCAGAGAATATTTTTAAGATATCACACTTAACGAAAATGCATTATTTTTTGAAAATTCTGACTACGTCYAAACCCTTAAAAGAATTTGTGTTGCCGATACTTCAAAAAACACCAAAGTGCTACTAAATGGAGGCAATTTGTTATCACTATGCTCCTAGCGATGCTGACATTACTACCTCAACTTATCAACCAAAAGCAAGAATTCACAGTTTTATAGTTAATATACCAACGACTTGCACTATTACAGCACCAAAGAGCATCAATTGAGAGCTCTATTGACAAAATAGTGACTCTTCGCCAAAAACTTGAAATATTTCTATATTTTAATTCGCTATAAAATTGTGTTTCAATTTGCCAAGCAATCGCCACACATCCGCTTGTCCATTGGCTACTCTCTTAGCAGTCCCTTTTCTTATTGCCTGCTACAAAATCAAAAGATAGTAATCCGAATCGGAAACCGCTCAATTTATTTTACGATTTGAATGACGACCGAGTGCCCAACTGTCGGTCAGTTGTTGTGACGCATGGGAATGAGCTTCGCAACAGGAAATTTAGGTTCTGGCATACGGAGCTAAAGTGATGGCGGAAGYACTTAGGGCACTCGCTCGCCAAGCAAGCAAACAAACTGACGTGACGCCGGCAGATACATACAACTTTAGGTAAATATACGGTACATATTTACTCTGTACACACTACATAATAATTGTGTGTTTGAGTGTTGTTGTTGTTAGGCAAACATTCCATTTTAGCTTACACGCTGCTTGCGCCGCTCGCCGCTCAGCACTGCTTGCCTCGTTCCATGCCAGCGCCAACATCATTCAAGCGCACACATTTGCACTTGATTAATGAATTTATGGTTGCGTTGATGGTGATGACGTTTTCACCAGAATTAGTGGGTAGCATCAGCACCTTTCCGCTACGCAACGAACCACAACCACTTATAACCGTACTCACCTATATAACACATATGTATGGACGCACACATGCACACAATTTAGTCTCGGTTTACGCCAAGATCTCATCGCTCAACGCTGCGTGCGTTTCTGTTGTGGGGTTTAGGTTTGTACTGCTTATAGTTACTCGTGCTTCATGGCACACAATTCACCAAAATCAACACGGTCAAATGGACCAAATGGTGTGTACATATGTGAATACAAATACATATCAATGTGTCTATTTATATATACCTGCATATGTATTAAGTTGAGTTAGTAACTGCTTAAGTAGTGAAAGTTATGCGAAAAGTTCTTGCCATGAATATTTCCTCGCTTTGTTTTTGTTTTTGAAAACGAAACCTGCAGACTCCAATTACTGCCAAGTGTTTGCTGAAACAGTTCTGCTGCCCGCACAAATGATATTCCCTTCACATTGTCATCGTTGCTGTTGCATTTCTCGAAGAACTCTTTGCTTTAAGTAATTAAGAATACTTAGACTTACTCGAGACTCAAACTACGTAACTCAAGTGATTGTTTCGGCCTTAAAGATGCTCGCAAAAGTAGATTTTCATGGCATTAGCTTGTACAAGCATCTGGTTGTAGTTCGAAAGCAAACACATTTAAGTTTTTTGGCTCGGATATGTATCTTTAAGAATAAAAGTAATACCAATATAAAACTAGAAATACTTACGTGCATTTGAACCATTAAAGACACCAAAAAATTAACAGTTAGAAGGCAAATTTTCCATAATTTTTTCTAAGAAAACTTTTATATTTATTATTGCAAATTTTTTTTTTTGCATGTTATGATATCTTTCAACTGTATTTTAAGGTGCGTTCCAAAGTAAACAGGACTTAAAAACAAACAGAACCAATGTTTTTTCGGCAAAATCAATTTGTTTTATTCAAAATAGTCTTCTGTCCTTTGGTCCAAAAGCATGTTGAACAAGTGTTTAAGCTCGTTGGCCGGCAGTATGCCGGTGCAAGCCTTTTGAATGGCCTGTACGTCTGCATAACGCTTTTCTTTCATGAGCGGTGCCATATCAGGTGAATACGGAGACTGGTTAATGGTTAAAATATGATTTTTGGTCACAAGCGTCGATCGATGGGACGGCGCATTATCGTGCAACAAACGCCAACTCTCATCTCCGCGATGTTCTAGCCTAACACTTCACAGCAAACGTTTCAAAACTCCAAGATAAAATACCGCATTAAAATTTTGGTCAGGTCTAACATATTCTTTGTGGACAATATCTTTGGAATCATAAAAACAAATCAGCTTTGTCTTCACTATTGACTTCTCCATGTGCAATGTTTTGGGTTTCGGTTCGTCTGGTGCCTTCCAACGTTTCGGTAAAAGTTTTACCAATTTTAAAACAAAATTTAATGTTGGCTCTTTATTCGAAGCTCATTTTCGCACCGATTACACCAACATACTGACACTTRAAACGCAATAACTTCACTTGCAATCCATGAAATGTCATGAAGTTCTCACTGGACAATCGATAAAGATAGCAGATTCTAACGCAACAGTCGGCATACAGAAGGCGCCACCAGGGGGCGCTAGACTCAAAAAGTCCTGTTTTCTTTGGAAGCCTCTTTATTAGTAAAAATATTAATTTGGAAAGGAACTACAGCTGATCTCCGGAAAGTCCTCTCTCAAAGCAGACGTTTTGCGGCAACCATTATATTTCTGAGACGGATCCTCTGAAACTAAACAACCTAACCGCTTTTTTTAAAGTAATGTTAAATATAGTGATTATTCAAAGGAATAGGCAAATTATAATTTTTTGATAAAATGGTGGTTTCACAAAAAAAAAAAAAAAATCGGATGTTGACCGAAATGCCGGGCTTAAATAGTTTATATCGGTGAGAACAAATTCGCCTTTAATTACTTAAAAATATATCTAAGAAGCTCGTGTTAAAATTTGAGACTAATACTTCTAGCCGTTTTCGAGTAATGTGACCCACATTTTGAGAAAAACGCGTTTAAAGTTTGGGTTTGCACTTCTAAGCACTCTGAAACGCCGCTTCAAATTTGCGTGTAACTTCGAATGTATTCACCGGAAGGATATGAAATTTGTTGTGTGTATTCTTAAATAAATGAGCATTAAGAAAATAAAGTTAAAAAAAAAACGATTTTTTGAAAATTATAAGTGCCTTAAGGCAAAGTAATGTCATTAATTGCAACACTGCTTTCTTCCATTTGTCGATATTTTCACTAAACAACTTTATTTGAAAGCCGCCTTTTTGTTAAAAATCTGAATTTTGACTAGTCCTAAAATTATTACCTGTAATCACTTATTTTATAATCACTTTTTTTTTGAATTTTATGTTTTAAACTCATTAAACTACAGATCCAGAAAACAGCATTAACTTCCGTTGCTTCAAAACTACATATAATATCCTTCCCATATTCTAAAATTTCTCACAAAATCTAGATGAAGGATATGGGCCTCGATATCTGTCATGAGTCCGTTCGAGTGATTTTGGTAAATATTCTTGGTAAGAAACACTTTCTTGCTCGACTCGTCCCGATAAAGCTGAAATTTCGTACGAAATCCGATTCTACATCCATTTAGTATAATATAAACTTCGATGAAAGTGATTTTGACATGCAAACAAGTCAACATTCATCAGAATGGAGAGAATGAAAACGAGCCGAAACCAAAAAATCACGCCAAAGTTGCTCAACAAGCAAAGCGATGCTCTTTGATTTTTTGGATAATCCTGGTTTGGTGAATCATCAACTTCTTTCGGATAGACAGGCGATCAATAAGGAGTTACATTTGGCCGTATTGAAGCGCTTGCATGAGAACATCCGTCGAAAGCAGCCAGAATTGGGGAAGAACTATTTATAGATTTTCCCCTAACAGCAATTGCCGCTCCGCAAAAACCGTTTTCAGTCGGTCCAACGAGATAAAACAAARYTCGCTGAAAGAGCTGAAGACCATCACAAACAGTGCTTATGAAAAGTGTTTCGRAACTGGAAAAATTGTTGGCATATGTGTATTAAATGTGGTGGGGATTACTTTGAGGACTAYAAAATAAATTTTGATGAATAATTATAAATAAATAGTTTCCGTTTTATTTACAAATTCCGGGTACTTTTTTTTGCATGGATATATTTTATGGAGCCTTCGACGTTTTGTATGTTGTAAGTTTCGTGGCATACTTAATATACTCAGTTCAGGATATAATAATTTTCCTCTCCACCTGACACCGTTTTGCGGAGGTCCTCTTGGAGGTCAGCAAGATAATCAAGGGAATTCAAAGCTTTTAACTTTTCTTTTCTTCATATTTCGATGGATTACATCTTCGAAAAGCACATACTAATRCTTTATATCGATATTTGAAATAGCTTTTGAGTTGTAGCCTGCTAAAGTATAGCAGCTCTGTTAAATCCAGTTATGTCTGAGCGCATTTGCTATGTGTATGGACTTAGTCCGGGTTTAGAAGAATGCAATATATCCGCGTCATCAATATTGTTTGCGTCAAGTACTTTACCTTCAAATTAAATCATCTCGGTATTAGTTAACTATCTTTAAGCTCTACTATATATACATATATGTCTCTCTGGTTTTTTAAGACTGAATAAAAATATCATGATCATTTAAAACTAAAAGACGATATTGGAACTCTTTCGTGGTATGCATTTAGAAATTGTATGAGGTGACTCGCAACAAAGTGTACCAAGTAGTGAACTAAAAATAATCCAAATATTTTATTTCAAATAAAGCAAACAAATTAATGGAAATAAATTKTTAGTTTTAAAGAGGAAAAAATCGTATAAAAGAAACTATTGAAAAAGATTGTCGTTTGTGCTTCCATTTTGCAGTCTTAGCTGCCACTAGTATTCATTGGCCACACTTTATCCATATTATATATTATAAATCTTAAAATAAGAACAACATTTGAAGAGAAAATATTTCATTGCAATTTATGCATGACGAAAACTTTATATTCAAGTACGGCATTTCCCTGCTACCTCATAAGATGTCTGTCAACACTTAATTTCACACTTTTTCTAATTATCCCATCTACCCWAAACATCAAATTTCGATTAGCATCTCATAAATTTACTTGTTTGAGGAAAAATACTCTTCAAACCTTCAAACTTCCGGCAACTCTCGACAACAACAACCATGGCACACTTTATATCCCAAATCAATTAGTACAGTTAATTCAATTTGGCCGTCSACATAAAAGTGTCATTTGAAGTGCAAACAAATTTCTAACAACCGTTACTTAACGGCAAGTCTGGATTTTCGATATTTTCAGCACCATTTAGCTTAAATATATTTGTTGTTCGTGCACGTTTACTCRTACTTCCCTTCCTTTTTGGACTCTATTTAACGTGTATGAAGAGAGGCAATCAAATTGCGCACGCAAAAGTGAGTGACTGGCTCAGCATTGCCAAGCAGGCGAAGTGCAGAAAATTCGTTCAATTCAGAATTGAAAATKAACTCCGATGATTTTAGTATGTGAGCATGAAAACGTGTATTCATAGTTGCTTCGGACTCATATTCACAGTGGTCAATCGGTGAGTTTTGCTTATCAGCAAAGTTAAATASGGAATCGAAATCACAATTAGCAACGAGCATAGGTAGTGTAAAACGTCATATTTACCATAATGGTCCGATAAGTACATTGAATAAAACAAAAATAATATTTTCGAAAAGTAAATTTTTCTCAACRCAGTCTTCATGTAGCTCGATATACTTCTCTCAGTCACACTACCTGCATTAAAACTATGTTCTCTGGAAGGCAGCAATATAAGCGTCCATGGCGGCTACAAGTTTCTCATTCGACTCAAATTTCTGTTCAGCGAGTGACTTCTTTAAGTTTGGAAAAAATTAGTCTGTAGGGGTCAAATGCAAACATATAAAGAATATAACAGATAGATCTGAAGTTCGGCATATTCAAACTGAACGATTAAAATCAAGCTTTTGTATTGAAAACTTTGTCATATGATAAAATATTTTCAAAGCAAAGCAGTGTTCAATCTCCGACGAAGTTGTTTAGATCAAGCCAACATGGGAGATAACGGTTTTCAATAAGCGCGCCATAAAAGTTTGGGATACCAATGAAATTCATTATTTCTGTGAAAGTACATTCGATGCCATTTTGTATGGAACCCGATTGCTTTAGCATGGCTACTACAGGCATGAAGTCAAGACGCTGAAGCCAATTTTCGAGTATAAATCAGCTTAAATCAGCCTACTGCTGCAATTTCTCATTCGATATTCCTACGAAGTTCATCAATCGCCGCTGGTTTGTTGGCACAGACCAAATACTTGACGTAGCCCCACAGGAAATAGTCTAACGGCGTCAAATTGTACGACCGTGGCGGCCAATTGACTGGGTCATATTGTGAGATAACACTTTCACTAAACTTTGTTTATAATTAATCGATTGTAACATTCGTTGTGTGGCTCGACACGCTGTCCTATTGAAACCACCATATATTGTCCAAATCCATATCATCCAATTCTGGCCAAAAATAATCGGTCATTGAGCGGTAGTGATTCCCATTCACAGTAACGTGTCGGCCTTGATTATCACAGAAGAAGTACGGACCAATGACGGCGCCGGCCCATAAGCCGCACCAAACCGTAATTTTTTCGTGATGCAATGGTGACTTATTGAGTACGTGCGGCTTGCTGTCTCACCAAAACGCATATTTTGCTTGTTGACAAAGGCATTTAACCGGAAATAAGTCTCAACACTGAAAATGATTTTACGACGAAAATCCGATTAATTTTCTAGTTGTTGTCCAGTTCAATTCCCGAACGTACGACGTTTCTGGTGGTCAAGCGGTTTCAGCTCTTGGGTCAATTTGATTCTGAATGAATGTAGGCCAAAACTTTCGACTTCTAGGTCGCACAGATGCCCAACGCTTGCGAACGTGTTGAAGAACGTGTGGGTCTTCCGCAATTGACGCACTAGTGGCAGCAATATTCTCGACACTACTGGCACTTCTTTGTCTCACTAGCACGTCAACATTCTGTACTGTGTCTGTGAATTCAAATTTTYCCACTAGACACTCAATTGTTGATTAATTGGAGCTAGCGTTCTTAAAGTTGAGGCCATTGACTTCGAATTTTGGTAGTAAATTTTAATAATTTCCACTCGTTGTTGGATCTTATATCTTTCTATGATGAAATGGCAAATTCTAATATAGTGAAATGTCAAAAGAGCAGGAAACCATTTGGCGTCGTTTGCTATCCCTATTGGTCTACTTTTGTAGCGTCCCTATTGAAAATCCCATCATATGGCTTGGGAAATATTTTATTTTTGGAGAATGTTATACTTTTGGTACAACTGAAAATAAAGTTTATGCTAGTTTAGAATTTTTATACATTTTTTTGTTTTCTTTAAATAATCAAAATTCCACTTCTTCTTCTCCAAAACGGATTTAACCTCAATATTACGCAACCAAAAAATGGAATATAGTATTTCTTGTGCTAAATTGCTCTTACTTTGCTAATTAAGCTAATATTTCACTGTGGCATGTTTCGTTAGTTCTCGAATATTGAAACTTTAAGAATTACCCCGAGAACGCCAACTACTGTTATATCCGTACACACACATGTAGCAAGCAAGCTGAAGCGCATGTAGCATGTGAAAATTCAAGTAACTCACGCATACGCCAGCAACATTTGCTGCTCTGTTGTGCTTTGTTAAAGTTAAACAAACTTCCGAAAGGTCAGTGTCTATTACATGATTTGTGCAGGCAGCAGCAAGCAACTGCTGCTGCTGCTGCTGCTGCTACAAAGGCTGCTCGTTAAACTTATGCTGTGCTGTAGCGAAATGCCACAGCAAATGGAAAGAGGAAAACTAAAATTTTCGCAAACTTTTGCTTTAGAGCGATGAAGAAAAAGAAAAGAAATGATTTCGTGCTTTTTGTACTTTTTCTTGTTTGTTAATTAATTAGCAGCTTATGTAAGTAGAGCACTAAAGCATACATGCTCTCACACACATATCTGTATATGTACATACACATATGTAACTGATGMGTTTGCTTTTGYGGATGAAGTCATGAGCACGTTCAAGGTAGCAACAAGTGATGAAGCAGAGCAGCAAAATTCCTGTATAAGATAACATTACTTGGTTACTGACAATAAAAGGTGAGAATTTAAGCGTGAGTTAGCTCGCAGTGTGCTGCTGGCCGTTCAATTTCGTTTGCGCCTATTAATGATGATATATTGTTATTGTTGCTCATTATCTTTTTTATTAATGGTAAAATTCCAAGCAAACATCCCTTAAGTCTGCATCGTTGACTCAACTACACTCTGAAGGTATGCCGCCCTGCTTTGAACCTTTATACACACACACACCCTTATATACCAGTTTACCAGTTGTGGAATTTAGCTTCTTGTCCTTGGTGTAGCAGTTTAATTTGCTGCTAATGCCCTTAATGGCGAGTGAATACTCGTTGCAATCGGTTTGGGGTGCAATGCATTGATATCCCTGATTATTTCCTTACAAGCATTTCTTTAACATTTCCGCAGCTATCAGCCCTCATTTGCTTTTGCGTTGAGGTATACGCTTTGCAATCTGTTTAAAGAATACAACTGCTGTAAAATTCACTTTTTTTAAATTTTTTTATATTTTTATTTTATTTTTTTCACATTTGATTTCCAGCTCTGCCAACGGAAATTGAAAATGGTGATAAAACAGCGAATGCGCAGTTCATTGAAGGTGAAGAGGAAGACTATGATGATGAGGAGAATGAGGAGTATCCAGGTAAGTGTCTTTCACGCTTTTTATGGCTCTTAAGTGGTGTTGGTGCGAACGTCGTCAACCTTTTAAATTCGTCTACCTGACAAAAATTCTAATTTCACTGTTTGTGTATTTTTCTCTCTGTTCTCGTGCACTTAGAGGAGCGACTTGTCGAGCGACCATTTAAATTTGAGGATTTTGCCAAAAGGTGAGTGAATATTGAAATTATTATAATAAGAAAGGTGAGAATGAGAAAATCGTGGTGAAATCGATATACCAAATTATGTTATGAGGGTTGCAAATGAGATTTTGATTTCGTAAATGAAACAGAGATTTTGAATTGGACATAAATAATAGAAGATTAAGTTTTGCTGAAGTTATTAATATTCATTGTAGGATATTTTACTTTAACTCAGTAATAGTCTTTGTAAATTAAAATTCATATGCGATATTGTTTTCAACATGCCACACCATTTATGTTTTTAATAATATACAATATATAATAGAAAATTTCACTTTTTGTTGAATGAAGAATATTATCATAAAGTGTTGGGAAAAATGTTTTTAATGCCCCGACGCCCGCTCAAACCATTCTATTTGCCGTGACGCTAAGCGGCTATAATTTTCAAGAAATTATTTTTGAATATCTAAGCCCTCAAAATATTAAAACTATTATATTTATTTTAATATCTAGATTAAAATACTCTGAACGCCAAAACTAAGTAGTATSGATTTGCAGGTGCACCGCATTCGATGTATTTTCATGCTGAAATCATTAGCCTATTTTCAAACTTAGTCGTCAGAAATCTTCTTTATGATTTGTTCACTGGAAGGAAAAGCTTTTACAACTGAAAAAGCACTGAGTCTGCTTACGTGTCTACTTGGGTAGTGCCCAAGCGGGTCATATTTGGAATTTAACAATTTTATACTCTGAAAAAATATGATTTTTAACAATAATGGTAAAGAATTTTTTGTATTGCAGGAAAATATGATAACTTATTACTTTCATCAAAATATCTATTAAATTTTTCTCTCCATGAACAAATCATACTATTAGAGGTATTGAACAACGAGATACTAAAATATTGCTTACTGTATATAAAATGTCATCTTATGAATCAACATCAAACATCAATCGTTTCTCATTCTTGTGTTCTTCTCAGAACTCGAAGCTGCTTTCCTCTGTACACAATTACAGCAAAAGTTTAATGTAGCTAAGTATCGCTTTTAACCAAAGATTGCTAATGGTAACTTCAGGCTAGTTACCTCATATTAAATATCAGCTCATAAGAAAAATTTATAAATATAGTATACTCTGAAAAATAGTTCGAGAGTGGGGGAGCGTTGTCCTTGCTTATAATATTGTCATTTCACAGTTTCCTAGTRCTGAGATCAGTAAAATAKTAAAATATTTGGGAACAATTRAGMGAAAGTTTAGACATGAATCGACSTTTGAGTAAGAATATTAGAACCTASATTGTTACTAGGTTATATAAACATAATGGGGGTTTCAATAAGAGCGCTGCAAAAGATTTTTTTAAATAAAACAGAAACAGTTTAGGACATCAATGAAATTTTTTATTCCCGTGAAAGTATCGATGCCATTATGTATGCAACTCGAAGTACATCAACCGGCGCTGGCCTGTTTTCGTAAGATAACACGTTTAGGAAACTTGGTTCTCTATAAAATGATCGTGACATTCGCATTGTGGCTTGTGTCGCCGTCCTGTTGGAACCTCATATTGTACGAGTCATCCAATTCGGGCCAAAAAYATTCGGTTATCATTGAGCGGTAGCAATTCMCATTCATCATGGAAGAAGAGCAGCAATAACGCCACCAGCCTGACCAACAACAAATATTTTGCTTCTTGACGAAGTAATGGGTTTCATCGCTGAAGATGATTTTTCGATGAAAATCCGAATCATTTTCAAGTTGTTGCTCAGCCGAATTCACGAATGTACAACGATTCTGTTAGTCAAGCGGCTTCACATCTTGCGTCAATTTGATCTTGTAAGGATRTAGACCGAGATCTTTTCGCAAAATTCGCCACAACGAGGTCACARAGATGCCCATCGCTTGAGTACGACGTGTGAGAGACTGATTTGGGTTTTTCTCAACTGATGCTCTAACGGCAGCAATGGGAATACGACTATTTTATACTTTGCCTTCGAATTAAATTTTTTCTGCTAGTCTACTTTAGTGCTCTTAAAGTTGAGGCTGCTGATTCCAAGTTCCGGAAATAAATTTTAGTGATTTCGGCTCGTTGTTTCATCGTATATCTTTCCATGATGAAATGACAAACCCAACTGAAAATAAATGTTAAAAGAGCGGGAAAAATATTACGTCGTTTGCTATCATTATCGATCTACTTTTGTAACGTCCCTATTGAAATACCCGTCATAATAACATTGGGCATTCCTCAGCGACGCTATAGACGCAGGTTTTTTTCCAATGTTTTTAATTTCTTATAAATATCTCTTTAAGCATTTTTCTCTTAGTCCATCCTGAAACAAATTTCCGAACTAAATTGACATAGAATTTTGCTTACAAAAGAATTTAAAASGAAACTAATTTTTTTGAGTTCAAAAATTCCAACCTAGTCATGTTTCTTACCAGGAAGCCACACTCTCCAAAGCTTACATTTGAAACCAAATTTTATGCCTTGAAATKTTAACCAACTCACGCCTTAAATTAAATTTGCTCCTACTTGGAAACGAACTTTGCTGTATTGCGCCTAAAAGTAGACCATATCACATTAGCATTGCCAAAAACCGACACTTCAAATTAATTTAGTGTGCTTCTTAAGCACGCCAAAACACAAAGCCGTAAAAAGGGTTAGATTTCGACAAAAGTAATTTTGTGGCAAACAAAGAAAAAAAAAAACACACACCAACAATAACAACAACCTGCAGCATTGCTAAGTAGCAGTAAAAAATGCAATAAGAAGTAAAGTAAAAGCGTTTAGGAATGCGAGCAGCCCGCGGCCAGGCTCAACTTAACTAATTTATTGTATTTGTCTGCCGGCCGGGAGTCATATTTGGGTAAAATAAGTGGAAAATAAATTTAACAGTTAGCCACTGCCGCCTTGCGTGTGTGTGTGYGAASGAGAAGGCAAATGTGAAAGCGAAACTGCGGAAGGGTTTCACGCCTSAAGTCGCTTTGTGCACGAACAATTCCGGTTTTAAGACACTSGCATTTAGTTTAATGCCGCGCACTAGGTATTATTCTTAGTTAGCTCATTGTTGTTGTGCGGGTACTGTTACGCGCCAGAGCTAATTACATGCGCGTCAAGTTGCGCGGTCGTAAAAGGATTTAGAATGGCGCATTTCGACAGTGAAATCAAAAGTGAAAGTTTATTTGCTGCGTAGTTTTAATTTCTTCTCCCACACCCCATTGTTTTATGCATGTATGTATATACGTTTTACTGTTATTTTGGTAGGCAAATAAAAACACTGAAATGAAATTACTGTAACGAAATTAAATTCCGCTGGACTTATTTTTATKTCCGCCGACGGCATAATGAGCTTAAGGCGGCGCTTTCCCACCGCCAGCTGTTTGGTCGTGTTTCTGTGCATGTGTATATCACTAGCGCTGTGTGCATGTGTTCAGTGAATGGAAGGCGACAGCGGTAGTGTGCGCTTTTAGGCGCCGTGCGCGCATTCACGAAATGAATGAGTTAATTACATAAGAAAAATGGGTTTTAATTTGATTTGTAGGCAAACGAGCGCGCGCACACACACATACACTTCTTCTCTTGTGTATTTGTGTGGCTGGTTTAGCGGCATTGCGATGTGTTGTGAAATGCCAGAAAAGGCGGCAATTATTTGGGCGAGCGCACATGCGGTCCTCTGTGTGTGTGGCCGTGTGTTCGGTTTGACTTTAAGGCCAACGCCTCGTTGGACTTAATTTGCATTTGTTGCTGCGTTTTCTCTACGAAGTATTGTTTTTGGCGCGCCCGAACAATTAACTTCTTGTGAAATAATGTCAGCTCCGCAGTTGCAACAATTTATTTGATTAAACAAAAATTATAAAAATAAAAAAACTAAAAAATAAAAAGAAAAAATTTAAAAAAATAAAAAAAAGTTAAAAAATTTTTTTTTTTTAAATGAAAAACTAAAAATCAGCAAGAAGCGTTATTTCGGTTGCACACCGGTTATAATACCTTCACAAGAAAAAAATTAAAAATCTTCATTTTGTTCGATCACAATGTATGGCAGCTGTATGCTATAGTGGTGCGATCTCAACAACTTCTGCAGATATTATATCTTTGCTTTGAATAATAATACGTGGAAAGTTTCGTAAAGATATCTCAGCAAATAAAAAAAAAAATCATATAAGGCTGAGATTTGTAGAAACAAGTTTGTATGGCAGCTATATTCTAAATTGATCCGATTTGAAAAATTTCTTCGGTTATTGCATAACTACCTTAGGCAATATTCCAAACAAAATTTGGTTAAGCTATCTACTCAAATGAAGAAGTTGTTCATACAAGTACTTGCTTCAAATCTCAAATACTGAGAGAATAAATCGCTAATATACAGGACAAATGGACAAACCGTCCGACGTTCAAATGAACAGAGAGACGGAAGTGCCAAAATCGACTCAACTCATTATACAAATTATTTATGCATATATTTATTTTAAAGTTTCTTCGAAATTTCCTACCAGCTATTATAAACTTAAATTATATGACAGACTTAATATACCCCRTTGTGGGTATAAAAATTACAAAAAGAGAAATGTTAAAGGATTACAGAAAAGTGTGTGCGCAGTGAAATTTAACAATGGCGGCGCACATTTTCAAAGTCAATCACACAATAGTTTCCCTTTCTAGTTGGCTCTAATCTGCAGCCGCATGCCYCAATGTCATTCACTTGAATTTTGCTTTTAATTTTGTTTTTCGCCTTTATTTTCATCGAAATCTCATTCATCTCACTGGTCTGCTCACCACTTGACAGACCAATTCTGCGCCAAAGCTTACTTATTTCTTCTCTGTTTTTAACGCCTGCTGCCRCACTCCCCACTTCCAGTCATATTTACTTTTTTGCTTCATTATTTTTTAATCTTCTTTTAAAATTCATTTTCTTCTTTTTTTTTCGCTGTGTTGCCTTTCCAACTGCTTTCCTATTTTGCAAAGTTGTGCAAACAATTGCGGCGCTGTCTCTGCATGACTCTCTGCTCTGCCAGCTAGTTTGCCGTCGTTTTAATTAAGGATCCTTCATCCTCCATAGCGCATTGGTGCGGATATCCTTCATTACGCTTAGTCAATTCGTTCTTTGCATTGCATGTGGCKGTGACGGTGGCGGCACAGCGCTCCGTACATACTTATATACGTACATATATTTTTTTCCTTTGTCGTACGTTTGCCCCCGCTCTTGAGTTTTGATAGATTTTAAACAGAAGAAAAGCATCCAAAGAGTGTAGTGATGCTTGTGACAAAGCAGCGAAGACAGTGGTCAGTGATTTCACTCAAACAAAAAAAAAAAAAATATATATATATATATATATACTGTCTCTTATACACATCTAGATGTNATATATACATATGTTTGTGTGTGTTCTGTATACTTAAAGATTAATAAGAGGAAAAGTCGAAAATGCAAGCATGAGAAGCTTCATATATCTTCGCTAAGTGAAGGCCATTCGCGAAGTTAGTTTTTAGAAGGATACCAAGTACACTTAAGTAGTAAAGATTTTTGGGAATTTTTCTATTATTGTTATCAAATGAATTTTTGACTTTAAATTAGACATCTTACGTATTACGTAATGTGTTGTGATTTTTACGATGGAAAAAATGTTTCTAAAATTTAGTATGTTTATAAATGTTGGAAAAGGCTAACTGTGATTCAGTTTTACCTTCAGCAGCACAAGCCTTCGAGTGATACAAATCCTTCAAAGACGATTGTGAGATCGTTAAAGACATGTGTCGTTCTGGACGACCTTCGACCTCTTCTACTTATGAAAATATTAAAGAAGTGAAGAACATGGTGCTTGAAAATCATCAGGCAAGTGTAAGAAAGATGACAAGACAGCACGACAACTCCAGCGAGTTCATTTCAATGATCTTGATGGATATTTCGGGTATGAAACGTGTTCTTGCTCAACTCGGCCCAATAAAGTTTCATTGTTTTTTCAAAAAGAGAACCGTAAGCAGATCTCCTTCAACATGCTTGATCACGCGAATTCCAAACCCACATTCCTGTAGTTCATTATAACTGCCGATGAGACATGGGTTTATAAGTATGACATGAAAACAAGTTCAAAATCATGGAAATAGAGGGGGGAAAATAGCCAAAACCAAAAGAAACCAACGCCAAAGCCGCTCAAAAATTATCTTTGCATCATCCATTCGGACGACATGACCTAGCCAATGTAACCGCTGCTTCTTAGTTCGCTGAACTTTGCCAATGTCATCGTATTTCTCATACAACTCATCATTCCAATCAGATATTTGTTATCGTACATGGCTCTGCACCATATAGGAGGACGGGAATGTTGAGTGACTTATAGTTTTTGGTATTTGTTCGTCGGGAGAGGACTTTCCTTCTCGATTGCCTACTTAGTCCGAAGTAAGACTTGTTGCCAAGAGTTATTCTGACGAGTAATTGCTATTTGAACTTCTTCTTTAGGGCAATGGGACGCCTGCTTCATCGTCACCGATTGGGGAATCGGTTTCACCATCTCCTAATATTATGGTTTCACTGTCATTCAGTAGGTTAGAGAAGTGTTCCGTGCATAAATTCAGTATRCTCTGAGCATCAATCACTAGAGAATCTCTTGGGGCTCTATAACAATATGTTCCGTTCTTAAAACCTTCTGTTAGTCCCCGCATCTTTTCGTAACATTTTCGAGCATTACCCCTGTCGGCCAGCTTGCCTTCGTACTAACGCATTTCGACCTCTCTCTTTTTTTTGTCTGCACATGTTCTCGCTTCCTTCTTCAACTCTCGGTATCTATTCAATTGTAACGAGGTAGGCAGCTCTCTTGGTTGCATTGCAAGCGCTCATCAAAAGCATGTTTGGTGACATCGGCCTTTTCTTTCGTCGGAGCTTCGGCGCAAATCAAAAGAATTCGTTTTGATCCACCGTGGTGAACGCCAGAACTCGGTGACAAAGTTTCTCTCCCACCACGTATCCCACATCGAATTTGCGCTCATCTATATACCCACGGTAGAAAATGCCACAAAGACCTACTCGTATCAGTCCTTGTCTTATCCATTGCACTTCTTGGAAGGCAGTGATGTCAGTCTTTACTCATACGAGGACTTCAACCAACTATGGGAGCGAACATTTACGCTTGCAGGGGTCGTCATCAAAAGGAGGGTATCCCATCTGAAACTATTTACTTCTTTTCATTGGGGRCRTYTTTTACGTGGCGTCCCAAACCCAGCGAACAGTCCTGAGTAGGGAATGTTTCGCCTTCTCACTATAGCTCGGCTTCAAACGGATGTTCTCTGTGTACCCAGAAAATACTTGGCCTAAAAGGGAAAGTCGTGAGCTGCCAGAGCCATATATGAAAKAATCGTTTCTGGCCACTCCTAAATGAATGGCKATCAGAGAATTATGCTCACTTGCSTTTAAATTTAAATTTTCTTTAATTTTTTTATTCTATAAAAAACATGTTTTCTCGTTTTCAACTGCAATTTACTTTTTTAATTTTTATTTTCCGTCCTTGGTATTTATTACTTTAGTTGGTAAACCTTTGTTGAACTGCAGAACTTTGGCTTCCAGCGTCAGCTGTTGTTGCTGAAATTATTATAATATATTTAAGCGTCAATGCGCCTTATTAATGCCCATGTAGCAGCCATTTAGCTATAATTGTATTGTATCTTATTCAGCACGCCGCATCGTCAGTTTGATATAAATATACCTAAATACGTATGKTTGTATGTGTAGTGTGYTTCATTCAATTATATTTGGTCTATAGGAAAAGAGAAAAAGAAGACCGCCCGCGTACCATCAATGGAAAACGCCAACTGCCCTTAATGATTAAACTGGCGACTTGGACGYCGCCTGCCACTCGCTCTGGCGAGCCATCAACGCGTAAAGGCTTTGTCAGCGCCGCAGATATAATTTCGTATTTCAACAGTTTTGTTGCGCAATCGTTTGATGGCGGTGGTGCTGCTGTTGCCCCTCCTCTTCTGTTGGTCCTCTAAGCTCTGCCCCCAAGGGAACTAATTAGAGATTAACGTCAAAAATGACTTGAAACTTTTCGTTGGAGGAGATTTAATATTAAATGTCGGTTCAAACGTTCGCATGCCTCCGCCGCCACTGTTACTGCTGTCCGAAGTTGGCGCGGCATTCTTGTCACATTTCACTTGTTCGTTGCTTCCGCACACTTTAGCTGCTTAGCTCRAGCTTTTGTGTCGAAGCACTTGACTGGCTAGGCATTTGTTGCATGCAACCTCAATTGTCGGCACGGCTCTCACATAGATTTTGCGCTAATTGTGCTTGTTATTATTGTTGGTTTAATTGTTGCTTGCACATTTTGTTGGTGTTGTGGCTTTCAATTATATATATATCTCTATAGTATTTACTCKTTTACTATTTGTTTTTGTTGCGCTTTGGCATTTTAATAGCCAACTTCAGCTAGTTCGAGTTTTGTGGCATTGAAGCATATTTTTTTAATTTAATTTTGCGGCTCTCAAGTGGCGCCCACTCATTCTTCTACAAGCGGCATCGTCGTTTGTTCGCTTTCATCACTAAAACTCAAACAAATAATACATACAAATCTGCTTTACACTCACACACTCACTGTGAACCGCTATAATCTTTATTGCCATTTTCAGCAACTTGCATTCGAAAAGGATTACTATTTGTTTAGCTCAAATGGCACTTCTGTGAAAACCACTTAGCGCATATAATTGTGGGCAATTATGGGTGAAAGGGAATGGCGCAAACTTTTCRTTCAACTTGCATTGCCCAGCAGCTCTTGCTGCAATGTTTTTCCAGTACACCATTTGGGGTATAAAAAGCAAATAGAAAATATCCAACAAATGTAATCAAAACGTGCTTTCGTCGGTACAAATACAAAGCAAATAGTAGAAAGCTCATCAACCAGGCACTAGTGCCATTGAATATTGGCTGACTTGATTTTGCCTACTTCAATTTAGAAAGAGAAATATTTACTAATAATGAGAGCTTAGTTTCATGCAGATATTAAAGCGGGTCGATCTTTTTCTAGAGATATAGGTACTCTTGAAATATTAGAGAAATCTGATAGGCAACATAACGCCAGATGTCAGTGAAATTTTTTAATAAAAATGTTCCCTACGAGTTCACATTTGGTGTTGTATAAAATTTTGATCAAATCCAAGTACGCAGAAAAACGGTAATGTTTTTATTGGCTAGTTGGGCAATGAAAATATCAGCAGCAAATCAAGTTACAGAATGCCGGTGTGAGGTTAATTTTCCGCATAAACTTKCGGGCATAACTCAAGAAGCAGTGTGGGTGGATTAAATAGATCACATAATCTAACGTTTAAACTTGGAGAGAAGGCTGCAAATAACACTAAAATAGGATGAATGGCGCAGCGGCACTTTAGGGAAGCAGTAGATACAGTGACTGTGGGCAAATATATACTGAGTTTCAGACCACAAAAGCATTTCGGGAAATATCATTTTCAGAACACGCAATAGCCCAAGAGATTAYAAAAGTGAAATTCGCCTGGCTACCGAAGCGGTTCACGAAATACGCAAGTCGCTGAAAACGATGCACAAAGTAATGTTCGAAATGAGATGAATTATTTTAATGACATATAAGATCTCCTAGATCATGTACAATGGAACGAAACGAAAGCACGCATACTTTTTCCTCACACTGTCTCGAAAAGACTGCAGCGTGTTTGATAGCGCACAGCCAGTCGCAAGTCACACCTTACTGTTATCAAATGAGGACATGTTATTAAAAATACCACATGTATAAAATAAAGGAAAGTATTCATGAGAGTGACGCTGAAATACCTATTCTGCTTCTGTCTGTTTATATCTAGAAATCTGATTAGATGTCTAAGAATTTCGAAGTTTAAGGGACTAAATGAAATCTGAAAATCAGATGTCAAGTCTCTATCGAACTTCGCAAAAAAGCGTTGTCGCTCTGCACAATGTAAACATCAGCTCGTATGAAACTGAACCTCTATATAGCATTATAAAGGTTTTGAAGGGTTATTTATGGCCAGCCAGTATAAACTACCCTAATCTAAATTGGGCTAACGGAAACTTCAACCGATTTCTTATATTTTTCTTAATAATGTCATAAGTAACACGTACGCTTAACGTTTTTAAAAGATCACATATACTAAACACTACATGTGACAATATCAAAGGAGAGGAGATCAGAGGTCTTAGAACTAGGTAAAGGGAAAATCTAAGGAAAAAGACTATACTGACCTGAATAATTGCTGAAAATAAAACACATTGTAATCAAGATTTTAACGGATGACCAAAGTAGAGGTATTTTTTTAATAGCCTTTTTTTTTAGATCACCCGTGAGCCGCGTAAAGCTGTCTACTTATATTTGTTTAGTATAGTTTGGCATGGATCATCTTGGCGCATTTTGCGTCGGGATCTTACACTGAAAGCGTACAAGATACAGCTTGTGCAGAATCACTCTATAGGCTCTTGAAAAGTTCCAAGAAGATCCAACATTTTCCAGTACATTTTTGTTCATTTGTGGCTCATTGACTAGGTACATAAGCAAAATTGACGTATTTGGAACAAAGGGCAACTTGAAGAGATTCAACAACTGTCATTTCATTCAGAAAAATCAATGGTTTAGTGTGGTTTATGGGCCGGAGGAATCATTGGACAATATTTCTTCAAAATTATGCCTGTGAGAACGTAACCATCAATGACGACCGTTACCGCGCATTGATAACCGACTATTTGATGCCTCAAATTGAATCTCGTGATCTCGGCGACATTTAGCTTACATTTAGTTTCAACAAGACTTCGCCATTTCCCACACATCACATTAAGCATTCGATTTATTTAGAGAACACTTCGGTGAGCAATTAATTTCACGTTTTGGACCAGTCAATTAGCCACCATATCACATAGTTAGACTTATACCTGTGGGGATATGTAATGTTTGAAGTGCATGTGGACAATTCCGCTTCGATTCAAGGCTTGGGAGAAACATCGTGCATGCCATTCGCCAGTTACCAGTCGAAATCCTCGAAGTCATCGAATATTGGACTCAACGAATGGACGTAAGCGCATTTGAAAAAGATAGCCTTCAAAATTCCCCAATAAATTTGAAGTTTCTGTTTTTTCTTTAAAAAATTACRCAGTCTTAAAATGGATCATCCTTTAGATGAAATTTACCTGCTATATATAAAAGWCAATATTTATGCAAAGTTTTATTCCAATAACAGACTGATGGATTTAGAACTGTTTCATATGAAAAGTAAGTGTGGTTATKTTTCGATTTTAAGTCATGGAAATGAGGCTTGCTGTTAATTAAGTATATAGCTTTTGAGAAATTAGCGAGATTATATAGCCTGTCAGAATATTACATTCCCAAATTCTTATTCAATGCACAAATAATATGCAACGGTAAAATTATTAATTAACAGATTTTATGACCGTTATGAATTTCTTATTTCAATTTATTATTGCCATCCAATTTGTATTTACAAGTGACCAGTGAGCAAAGCCTTGATCACCCTCCAAGCTCCGCGCAAAKTCCACTGTAATTTGACGGTTTTAATAATGAATAATGATTTGTGGCTTGCGGCACACAGATTTGGACTCGTAAGAGTTATGCTTGATAATTTGATTGAATTACGGCGTTGGGTAGTGAGCTCTGTGTTTGCATACTGTAAAAATTACTGTTAAATAAGGGTGATAATCTTTGGCCGTTAACGCTAAGCTGTAAAGTCAAACGATAAAAAACACATTTGCTTGCAAGTTAACGTTGCTGAACACACCTTAATAAACCTGCTGACCTTCTGAACTAGTAAAAGCGTTTGCATTCGCAGTTGCCTTACTCGCGGCCACTCTCGGGCTTCTTAAGTGCGCAGTAAAAAGTTTTTAAAGAGCCTGCCATTTGGTCAAATTTTAGGCGGTAATTGCTTTTTTATCGCTTATGCATGTAAATTATGCGCRCCTTAATATTTAATTACCAGCGCATGTACTCAGCCTGTAATAAATATGTATATAAGTGTAAGTGTATACAAACACTTGAACTTTAATTAAAGTTAATAAAGTGCGAGTTAGAAGATCAACGCCACTAAAGTCAGTGTGGCAGCTGTTGGCGAAATGTTGACGATGCGTTTATAAATGCTTCATTGAAGCGTTTTCATGCATTAAGCTGTGAGTCACGGCGTATACGTAACCTGCATTTTTTTTTTTTTTTTTTTTTTTTTTTTTTTTTTTTTTTTTTTTTTTTCTTTGACGGCTTAAAAATTTATTATTTATTAAAGCTTGAAATTGCGAAATTCATTAATAAAACATAGAATAATTGTTGGTTGCCTTAATTGAATTGATAAATTAATTTCATTTATATTTTCTTGCCGAGTTGCGAAAATGTGAAAGTTAAACTGACTACTCGAAGCGTTAGTAAATAAAATAAAATTTAAGAGTCAGAATTTACATCAACATTTTTAGGAGGAATTATGCTAATTATATTTGATTATGAGGTTCATGGTCGTCTTAATGATTAAAATGAGTATATTTCGATATCCGTAAAACTATTAGTCATATTGAAAAAAGCTATCTGTCAATATTGTAAGTAATGAAAAGTTTTTTGTATACAAACTTTTTTCACATAATCTCAAAATTTATGTAAAAGCTTCAAATAAYCAAGTTTCGCTTCTTATATGACTGATCATCGTCTGTTCTTTGATGATAACATCTTGCAGCAACTGGTGGTCGTCGTCTTCATCAGCCACTCTCTCCCTTTGAAATATCTTCATCATGGCTTTGTACGAAATCTAATTTTGTTGCCAGCCTTCTTTAGACTCTTCACAGATAGACGCTAGGTGTCAGTCTGTTTGCTTTATTTGCCTTCTCCTCCTTAACAAGCAGCCGCTCGTGTATTCCGGGAACCACCGGACGAGTTTTTCGCCTGGCTGCTATAGATGGAACAATCAAATGCGAGCACCAAATTTCTTTTCAATATCCTTAATTGATATAAGCTTCGGTTTAATTCCTTAAAAGGAATCGTTTATTTTAGCAACACTACCCATTAGGAAGTCCAAGGAGGCCTGATCTGTGCATTTATGAGCCTGTAGCCCTTAAGGGTTCCCGACGAGTCAAACTGCAGATGAAGCCCCTACGGCTTATCGGGTATATGGCAATCTGACGTCGATCTCCACACAACTCCCATGAATGGCTGTACCTGGCCACGTCAGTGAAATTACTTGCTGTGATGTTCAGCTCCAACGACTCAYTATTCTGTGGGAACGGTTTCTCTTATCTGAACTCTTGTACTTAACGGTTCCCGTTGGAGGTTGCGATGGCTTTCTTCTACTATTTGCGTTACGCTTTTATTATTTCGACATCAGAAGAGGTATCAACAGCAAGATATTTGGCTATCTTGCCAAGTAAAAACTTTTCCTTTTGCTAACGGCTTTTTATCAATTGATTTTGAGATCGTTTACGCTTTTTGAGTTTTAATTCATCTGTGTACTTTGCTTTGTACTCGGGTCCCCCTTGAAGGTGGATTGTTCCATATTTAGGTTTTAAGTACTTTGGCTTTCGGTGGCCAAAGTACGGCTGGTATAACCGATTATTCTCTTTACCTTGTTCTGTCTGGCTATTGTCCTCATCGGCTCCTGTCATAAGGATCCGATACGTTGTAATATTTGTGAAAATGTTAGTATTTTAAGTGYCAGTTGTTTTTGTTGCTGTAGTCGTATTGCTATTTTTGATAACATTCATGTTTGATCTCACAAGTTAGCGCTTAGTACCTTTGGCCCGAGCAAGAAGAGGACCTTTCGTGATTAGCTATTCAATTACCACCCGATGACCATGCAGCCTTCAGCACGTATACCTCAACACCTTGGATTAGGATAATATTGGATTTGATGTCCTCACAATTGTCGCAACGATGGTTTATTCATTCATGTCTGAATTTTGAGGCGTCTCTTTCAACTCATAAGAGTAATGTGCGTTCCCATTTGAGATGTGACTATTATTCTTATCTGAGCTCCTTCGCCACAGCAAGGTGACTATCGCTGAAAGTGATTACTCACAGAAAAAGTGTTTGAACACATAATCTCCGTAAGCTAAAATCAACCAAAATTTTTGGTGAAATTCATATTTTTAACGCAGACTTTTTAATGTTTGATTATTTGGTCACTGCACAGACAATTTCCTTTAGTAGTGCAGTTGTTTTAGGTTCCATCCTCTCAAAATATAATTTTTTTTTTTAAATTCTCAAAAATCAAATTTTTTTAGACTGTTATAAGATAGTTAGAAGTCCTATCTTTTATGTTTATTTATGTAGCTTGAGGAATAGTTATATTTCCGTATTTTCCGCACTGACTTGTAARACTTGAATCTTTTGCCACAACCAAAGTTCCACGTGAGTCGTCTTAGAGATCAGTTTTGGTGTAATTAACGTATTGAGATACTATATAAATAGTTACGCTTGTTCGCAAAGTTTGTTATTCTGTATTACATCAGATTGTATTCTTAACTTTCTTCAATACTTAAATATTCGAAACTTTTAGTTAAAAATTTTCGATGAGACATAGTTGGTTACCTCATTAAAGTCCAAAAATATTTGTATGTATTTCTTTGCTTTCGGTTMAAAATCATCTCAATTGAACTGCATATTCCACAACATTAATAAATCACATGTTCTCACATATGCTAATAACASTACAAGTACAATTTGTATAGTTCATCAGTGAATATTTCATTTTGTAGTAAATATTTGCTGCTCCAACACCCAAATATATTTTAATTAATATTTTGTTTGCTTAAAATATTTATTTTTGTATTTAAAAACACAATTCAAAGTAAAGCTAGTAGACCTACTCACACTTAGAAGGGAATTTACTTTAACTTAGTTGGCAATAAATAAGACTTAAATTGAARAAGAAAAGAATTTTGCATTCACAATCATTTTTAAGCCGATTAAAACAGTTTACCGCCCAAGTTTTGCAGGACTTGATCTCAGCAAACAAAGGACAGCATGCAAAGGGCAAAGTAGTTGTAAAGCTTGTGGCGGAACTAAGACTAAGAAGGTGCCTATTACTGCTAAAGCAAAGAGCGTAGTTGAATTGGGTATTTCTGATGTGTTTACCTCAATTATTTTGTATTCTCAAGCGATCTTGTATCARCAGACTTAGAGTTATTATTTACCCACTAGTTGGTTGGGAGCTTAAACGCTTTTGTGCTTTRCAAATTTGCACATTAGAGGAACGAGTACTTTAAGCAATATGAATATTGGTTTTTTATGATTTTTGAAAAAGAGTTTCCGTTGATTAAATCGGTCGAAATGGAGGTGAAATAAAGTTTAGTTTATTAATTGGGCGATAGGTATAAGTCACTCTTTTGGTGGCAATTGAAAGCAAGCAATTTGTTCACTCTGTATTTGTGTGGTAGTTTATTTATGAGAACAAAGACTACTGACTTTTTTTTCATAAATTATTTAAAAAAAAAAACAAAACTGGTTAAACAAACCAAGCTTTTCTATTCACTAAATTCATCCATAAAACATAAAAGTTCTTTACTTGCTTTCAAAATTTCTATTTTACTACCACAAAACCAAATACTGGTTCRGAGGCTCACAACAATAACCAAAATCAGTTATCATGTTTATTGTTAGTTGAAAAAATATTCACAAATGAATAAATGAAATTTTACAAAATATTGTATTGATGTCAATAAAATTGTGTCAAAGCTTATAGAATGCTCTTAAATTGTTTTTAGCTAACACAGAGCAAGCAGCTGAGAACCAGTTAATCGGTCATGCAAACCAGAAAGTGTTTTTGCTTCTCCCATGACAGCAGCATCGATTACATATACATACAAATTTACATATTTACAATTTTAGACATTGCTGTATTGTCATGTTTTATTGCCCACGAGCATTGACAGCTTTTAGTTGTTGGAATTTCGGGTACATACATAAATATATACGTATATTAAGGTGCGTCAAAAAAAGAAAAAAGCCCACCGACAAGGACGTTCGCCATGGACCCGAACAGGTAGTAATCACTTGGCGCTATGTCCGAGCTATATGGTGGATGCAATAAAATCTCACATCCGAGCTGCCGTAGCTTCTGACGAGTTATCAATGATGACAACATATGGCGTTGTCCTGGTGGAACACTACACCCTTACTGTTGGCCAATTCTGAACGCTTATGGTCGTTCGCCTGCTTCGAACCTTCTAGTTGTTTGCAGTAGATGATACAATGAAGCGTCTTGATTATTCCCTTGCAATYCCACCAAACATACCGCAAAACCTTCCTGGCCGTCAATCCCGGCTTGGCCACTGTATGGGACGATTTAGCGCCCTTCGACCACGACCGTTTTCGCTTGATATTGTGGTTATGTGATACATTTTTCGTCGCCAGTCACCATCCGCTTCAAAAGTGAGTCGAGTTATTTCCATTTCACCAACAAATCGCACACGTGGATTCAGTCCAGAAGGTTTTACTGCATCAAATTATGCGGCCCCCAAACAACAAGCTTTTTTGTGTATTCAGCCTTCTGCAGATGGTTTAAAATGGTTTGATGACTGACTCCCATATTTTGGGCGAGGTCACGAAATGCCATATGCAATATGGGGACCTCTTATTTTTAGAGCTTTTCGTCGAGGTGTCTAAAAAGCTATTTTTCAAAGCTCTAGAGGAAAAATATTAGGTTGTCAAATATCTCACTTCCGTCTTTTTGKCTYTTGAATGTCGCGGCTATGTGTAAAGCKCWACAGAGCTCATATCTAGCAGSTCTACARGTCTTGACATAACCTACAAAACGACGCTGTGCATRATGTAACACACTTATGTCAACGATTTTTTCAGTTCTCGAAACACTTTTCATAAGCACTTTTTGCGACGGAATTCAGCTCCTTCAGAGAATTTTGTTTTATTTCTTCGATCGATTAAAAACAAGTTCCACGGTGCAGAAATTTCAGTTTGAGAGACAAGAAAAAATAGCACGGAACCAAAATTCGTCAAAGTCATTCAGAACGAGGCATGTGAACTATTCTCTTTTATTAGTCAGTTGCTGCTAAATCTTTAAAATTTTGATAATGTCAAATGCTGTGCCCCTCAGCGCTTATTGATCACTGGAAAATAGAAAATAAAATTGTAAAATATATCGAGTCAAAATATATTAACGATTCGTTTTCCAGTAGGTTCTCCACCATTATATGTTGAAATAAATATATGTCTCCCTATTTTGAAGAGCCAGCTTGCGGTTCCAGCCTTCTTCTACTTCAATCAACATTGTATTCTTCCATTCCCYCCATTGCTACGAGTATTATTCACTGCTCTATGTAAAATTTAATTTATTTTTACTGCACACCCCATCAGCTACACGTCCATCATGGGTGCTCAGCCACTCGTACTGCGCTCTTGCCGAATCTTTTGTCGATTATTTGTGCTACAATTCATTGCCATTACTCTCTTGCCGCACTGCTCCTCACCAGCTGTACATACGTTGTTCCATGGCTGACAGCAACAAAGTGTAATCGCTTTTGAAACAAAATGAAAACTAAATATACTATATTTATATATGTATATTTGTGTGTGTGTATATACATATACATGTGTGTTTGCCTGCAATTCATTGCCGGCATTTTCACAGTCTGCAGCAGCTCAAGTTAACAGCATTTGGTAATTTACATTGTAAGTAAAAGGTTTTCTATTTCAATTCTTGTTAACTAGAACACTGGCGGCTGCCACTAGGCAGCGTCAGCTACTGTACCAAGCCAGAGCCTATCGGCTGTAGTTGGTAGCTTGTGGCCACTGATAAAATGTTTTGTATGGAAATTTTGAAATTTTTAATCAATTYTGCATGAGATTTGACGCACTCGTGTTTGAATTCATTTCGATTGTTTGTAATACCAAAAGAGATTACATGCTTGGTCCCTTGAGAYGGAGACTCTCGCTCTATACATCAGTATAAGCATAAAACTTTGCATTTACTTGTGACAAAAGTAGTTTTTCCTGTTAAAAATCTTAAATTGTCAAAGCGTTAAAGTGTCACGCAGTAGTCCAGAGCTGCTAGTCTATTTATTGGCCGGCCAATTTATCACACATCAATGAATTTCATTATGAAATATTCGCAAACATTTTGCTCGGCACTCAATTTCTGCTCAATCAGGCATAACTTTTGCATCTATAAAGGACTTTAAACATTTTAAATAAAAAGGCAATCAACTAATGTCCGAGGCRACCGTGTGTGTGTGTTGGTGTGCCAACATTTTGCAAAACCCAAAACAATTAATTTTGAATACCATCGAGTGGTCTGCGCCGTAGCTTTTAATGTGATGCTGGAAATCAGGTTCCGTTCACTTTTCTTTCACCGTTACGAAATTTTAATTGAATCAACATCAAACGGTTCGGTGAGTCGGGAAGCGTGAGTCGATGCTTTAAGAGCCAAAGCTTAATTGCCTAAATTAAAACATGCCAAATGCATTGCATACCCACGAAMCATTAAACCTAAGCGTTTTCAATTAAATATAGATACCTGCTTGCCYATACAATGTCACAAACACACACCGAAGCATATGTGTATGTGTATACTTGTATTTATTTAATTAATTTGAAATTAATATTTAATGCTCTCTCCGCCCGAATTTGAGGTGTATCCACTATATTGCTTTGCTCAATCAACATTTTCCCCACTCAATATTCCCAATTATCAGCCCAACTGCAAACCTTTTCATTGTTACTGATTTCTTTGTTTGTTATTGTTTTTGCCCAGATTGCTAAATCCGAAAATCGTACGCGCGTGTACGCTGGTCCTCACCGATTGGAATCACATACCGACCAAATCGTTGAAGGCAGCTGTGACCATTTTGCATCGCATCGCTGTGGCCTGCTCCTGTCCGGCCATGTTGTATCATGTAAGTACTGCTATGATATATATATGTATAATTATGTACGATATATTGTAAGCTTAGCTAGATATTTGAAATGTTTACAGTATTATTTTTCATAGCCTTTATAATTATTTTGTTTAAAGTCATTGCTGTTGGTTCTCCAAGAATTGACAAGTGGCGAATCGAACATACTTATTGGTATAACAAATTGATCAAATCAAACAGGAATCAGATGCTAAGTAAACATACAGATATCTGGTTAACTTCACACCTTCAATCAGATTTCCAAGTTTCCCTTGTATTCAMCCGAAGTAAATAATATCATTATTATTTTCTTATATAAAATTAAATAAAACAAGGAAAAATGTTAACTTCAGTTGCATSTAATCTGTAATACCCTTCACAATTACACAAAGTTCCTAGAAAAAACTTGATTCCGATTGTTCAGTTTTTATGGTAGCTATATGCTTTAGTGGTCCGATACCGAGTGTTGCGACAAATGGGCAGTTTCTTGGTTAGTAAAAAACAGGTGAGACATTTTCGGTCGATATTTCATAAACTGAGGGATTAGATCGCATATATATAGACAAACGCTCATAGTTAAATAGACTCAAATCATTGACATTGTAGTGGCAAGGGTCTCCAACCGACGAATTTCGTAAGGCAACTGCTTAAAGTGTATGTGCGTCTTCCACTAAGCTTTTGTTTAATATAATATATGCCCGCGTGAGGATAGAGAGTACCCGAGTCGCGAGTCGCTTTGTCACAAGTTTTTCAGTCAACAGAGGCTTCTTCATTATCTTGCGCCATTTCAGATCATGAGCATGAAGAAGGGTTCGGATAGTTTCGTAGGATATATCTAAACATTAGCCATTAATTTTGTTTATCCTTGCCGCAGTGTTAAAGCAGGTTGCCGCGAAAACAGATTCACTATTCTTTTTTCATCTTTTTTGTTCACTTTTCCTATCGAACCACGTTCTGGTAAATCAWCGAMATTTTTAGCCACTTATATACCGCTGTATCCACTTCTTTACAGATACCTTTTTCATATATTTAGCAGCCGCTGATTGCGACATTTTGCGACCTTTCGGGTTGATGCAAGGGAACGCAGCCTCGTAGCGCGACGCGTACTTAGCACTCATGGCTTTTAATGTGATTATTTTCAAAAGATCAACGACAACKGAACCTTTGTTGACAATGCATCACGGACAAAGCTTCCTTCTATCTGCTCGCGAAGGAATTAGAGCGAAACCTTTCATTAACTGTCATTAAAGTGGACCACGCTCTTACTTGACAGACTGTAGTATGTAAGTAATATTTTACAGGTTTCTGAAATTTCTTTCTGGGTGTGAGAAATACTGATTCACATCAAGATAAATGTCTTCATAAAAGAGTATAAATCTGAATCTTAACTTACCATGTTTTGAGGTGAGAATCCGGAAGGTCTGCAAAATATGCTTCTACAGGCGGTGACATGGTGCATTGTCCTGATGGAAATTATTTTTTTTCTTCTGAAAACCGGGTCCTTTTTTTTACAAATTTTTTCCTTCAACGGGTCCAAATATTGCAATTCAGATTTAATTGTTTTACCAGATTGCAAGTACTCCGCAAAAAAAATTCCTATCACATCCCAAAAATCTGATGCCTTCTTGACCGATATCCGAACACGAACTTGCTTTTTAAAACGCTCCAAATGGTGCTGAGAAAGTCACATTCGAATGTGTTGTGTTCCATTGTTAGCGAATGCGGCACCCATTGTGTACATAGCTTTCTAAAACCCAAAATTTCACTAAAAATATATCTCACACTGCCTAATGAGGTGTGTCTCAAATCTCTCACAATCGATTGACTATCTTCCAAAACCATATGCTGTACTTTGGTTATAATTTCTGGTGTTGTTGCCCTTTTCGGTCGTCCTTTACGAACAATTCGCGAACAAAAACAAATTTTAATGATCTAAAATCGCTTTCTTGTTTTTCAAAGTTAACTATATTAAGATATATATGCTCTTGCGAGCGATTGAATCAATTCTCGGAGCGCTTTTGCCACTGTCCTTGAGGTATCTCCAAAACATGCCTTTTGAGCGTATCAACCACCTCTTCAAGTGTAAAAAAATGTTGACGACCTCTTGTTAATTTTTACGAACAGGAATAAGAGGACGTCATTCGGTGCCAAGTCAGAAATTTACGGAGGATGATTGTTTCAGCCAATGTGTGAGAGCTCGCATTGTCATGGTGAAAAGTGTTCCGTCTTCTGCGGTTTGTTTTCCTGATTTCTTGAGAGATAACTGGCAATAAAATGAATATGTACCACTCAAAGTTTATTATTCTACCTTGTTTCAGCGGTATGGTTGTGATGTATACATATATACAAGTTTATTATTCTACCTTGTTTCAGCGGTATGGTTGTGATGTATACATATATACAGTGGTTTCAAAAATGCGATAACAACTCTTGTAGGGTTTGGCTCATCTTGAAAAACCCATACGTTTGGTTTTTATTTTCAGGCTCATATGCGCAAATCCACTTGTCATGAGGTCATAGACGTGTATCGAAGCACAGCACTCGTATTATATTAACATTTCCCTCGACCAATTGATACGAGCCTTTTTTTGAGCGACTGACAAATTATATGAGACTCAACGTGAGCAAAATTTTTTACAGTAAAATGTTCATACAATATTGAATGTATGCTAGTCCTACTAATGCCCACAGATGTCGAAATCTCACGATATGTCTCATGACGATTTTGCAATATCAGTTTGCGCACAGCAGCAATAGCTTCCAAGACAAAAATATATTTCGACGACTTTCCCGAAATTCGTTTTGCGAGTGATTTACGATCTCGATTGAATTCACCACTGCTCTTTGATGAGGCTTCATCGTCAAAAATGCTGCTGAGTTAATCGGCGACGACAGTTTGAAAACATAAGATTTTGAAGTTACTGTAAACAACACAAGTAGCGCTCGCATAAGAAAACCTGAGTATGCACACCACCAAAAATGTCAGATTTCACGATAAAATAGTGAGTTTCCATATATCATTAGTGTTGCAATTTTCAAAATTACACAACAATACAAAAGGCCACCTATGTAGAGCTTCTGTCCTTTTTTTTTCTTCTTGTCTAAACATAAGTTCGTTTGTTTAATGACACATAAATTTTGTGTATGAATAAATGCCTTCKAACAAAAAATAATAATTACTAATTATTTTAAAAAGAATTAAAAAAAAAAAACAATTGTCCAAGTTTGAGTGTAACAAAATAGTTCTACTAAAATTACTGGTTATTTTCGATGCGTACGCAGATATATTTTCWTTAAGTCAACTATTTCAAAGTTCAAAGATTTGTTTGCGAAAGGGACAAGGGACAAGGGCGTCCTCACATTGCATAAAAAGATTAGATAAATAAAAAATACATCTTTAAGCCATAACAAAGTTATCGCGTTGAATTCGTATAAGAGGGTATGCGGATACTCTCAAGTTTTGTTTGGCATAATTTGGGCCAGTTTTATCATTGTAAACGGCTGAAATGAGAAATTATGTTTTAATGCTGGTTTCAAGTCATGAATGTGACGACTGTCTAAAAGCTCATCTCATATCGAACGGCTCCGAGGAGTTCTTCCCGATCCTGACGGAGCTTTTGGTATTGCTCAACGTCAGTTTATAGGTTTGTTTTGAGGTTGTAAAAGAATGAGAATCTAAAAATCGCGTGTAAGTTTTCAACAGCTTTCACTACTCAAAGTAATCTAATTAATAAGTAATCTGTTCTTAAGACAATTTTCAACACATCAAAAAAGTTGATTATACCATATGTGCAACATTTTGTAAAAATTTCAAGAACAAGAATCGCGTGTAAGTTTTCAACAGCTTTCACTACTCAAAGTAATGCTGGTTTCATCTGTTCTTAAGACAGTTTTCAACACATCAAAAAAGTTGATTATACCATATGTGCAACATTTTGTAAAAATTTCAAGAACAGTTAGATTTGATGTTATAGTATATACGTCTTGAATTAAGAAGTTGTCTCCATTTTTTAGGCTTCTGCTTTTCAAGGTTAGGTTTCATGCTCATGCTTGGACTTCATCTAGCTGATAATGCTTGTACAAATCCTTCCAATTCTTAAGCAAGATAAGAAGTTTAGCTTAATACATTTGTAGTCTGCCTCTTTGACTCAAAACATTGTGTCATGAAGTCACATTTTAATGCCTTTTACGCTGGTTTTCCTCGGTAGCCCTTAATTTATTTTATTTTTGTTTTCGGACAGTTTTCTACTTAAGTTGATTTCGTGCGCAAATCGTTGGAAATTAAATTGTAAACCTGCGTATTTTAGAAAAGCAAAATTTTCTGTTTGCTCTCCAACCAAACAGCCTGTAGTTAAATGAATATGCTGCATACTTTTTGGAGCGTGCAAACACGAAATTATACTCCAAAAAGCATACAGGCAAGCGCACGGCCAACTATGGCACACCAGCAGCAGGTGATCCAGAAGGCTGAAGAACTTTGCAGACAAAATGCAACTTTGAGTTTAATTGTGAATTTCGGATTAAATTTGTAGACGGAGCGCCAACCGTGCAATGTTGGAGCACATGAACGCCCCGCCACACTTGTTGCCGTCTTTTAATTTCCAGTGTAATTTAGACATGTACATAGGTAAAATTTTAATTTCAATTTCAAATTTTCTCTATTTACACGACAAACGCACACTCACATATACACACGCGCTCGCGTGTACGCGGCTGCATGCAGTGCTTGCCTGCTTGGTCTTGTGTTTGCCGTTGATTTTGTTGTGCGCTGGGCGAATTTCCGCCGTATTCTCGCACGCAAAGCAAACATAAATCAAAGTCACTGGCAAAATATTCCGGCAAAGTGCACAGCATCCAGCCGCCAATGGGTGTAAATAGAAATAGCTACTTAAAAATATACGCGCTGCTCTGTATGCGAGTGTGTATGTGTGTGTATGCGTTATAAATTTGTTTGCTTGTATGCGCTGTGGCATTGCCAGCATCAATTCAAGCCACAATGGCTGCCACAAGCGCAACAGCGCACGTGAGTTCGCCGCATTTGCCGCCTAGGCGGGCTTAGTTCAGTCTGGCCTGACACGATAACGTCCGCCAGCTTCAGGYTGCCTGCTGCCTTTCCACCTTTGTATGTATTTCTATGCCTGCGGCGRCACCAACTGCCTGACTCTGGCTGTTTCCTTTCTACTTTTTCTATTTGCGTGGCATTGCCCGAGGTGCAGCTGTGCGGTGCTGTGTTTATGTGTGTTGAAAAAGTTACAACTTCCTGTTGCTCCTTGCCGTCCTTCCGCTCTTCACCTAAGAGCGCTCTTTACTCACTCCTTTTCTCGCTTCTTTTGTGTGCGTTTTTTTTTTTTTTTTTGTTTTTGCAAATTAAATGAACTTGAACTTTGCGGGGAAAGCGCACTGCTGATCCGGCAGCAAGGCTTTTGTTGGCCGTGGTGTAATGACAGCGGCAGACTGCGGTGTGGCGTTGTGGCGCAGGCAGTTCAACTGTAATGCAGACTAAATAAATTCTATAAATTCATAGGTGCCATAAGCAGAGGAATTAAAAGTATTTTTTTGCGATAATTTCTGGCGCAAATTTTAGTTTTTGTTTTACAATTTTTCTTTCGCAATTTTTTTCCTTTTTCCTTTTGCAAATTTGTTTCACTACACTCTTCTTAGTAATTTGATATATTTATGCTCTCTCCTCTTTCATSCTTATTTGCAACTGCCTAACGCTGCTTATGTAAAAAAAAAAAAAAAACTTAAAAAAAAGCTGAAAATATGAGTAATCATAATTTATTTTGCAGTAATTTGCTTTGCAACAAAAGCTGTAATAAAGAGCGCGCAAAGGATTCCTTCTTAGCGGCCCATAAATCAAGATATGCGCGCTCAAGCGGCTTTTTGCTGTTGAAATATTATGAATTGAATTAAAAATTTGCCAAGAACTGAAGGAATTATTTTTGCTACAAATTAATGCTATATTTTTTCGGCAGTTTGGTATRTGATTTATTGCAGCGCAGAAATTTAGCCGGATTCTCGCATTAACTGCAGTGTTTTTCGAAAAATTAAAGTAGTAAATAAATAAAATTTTTGCTACTAAAATCAACGCAATTTTTTCTAAAAAAAGTAAGTAAAATTAATATTCGACAATGTTTTTTATTATTATGATTTTTTTTTTTTTTTTTTTTTTTTTTTTATTTTTTTTTTTTTTTTTTATTTTTTTTTTTTTTTTTTTGGAAGAGAAATATAGGCAAGTTCAAGTGTAACAAGCTGCATCGGTTTTCGTCTCTCTCTGTTGGTGCAAACTATGTATACGTTTTGCGCCTAAAATGCCACTACGCCGCTGTTAGAGCTACAAGCGCATTGTGTTTCGGGTAGTGGACTTTAGTTATACATAAATCCCAAAGGAGTTTGAATATCATCAAACATACAAGCACACTTTAAGACCATGCCAAATTCGTACTGTTCTAAATCAGAACACAGTGTTTTCGAAACATCAAAATTTAATGATATATTTTGAGTATGGATGATCTAAAATTTATCGAAATGACTACTACACTACTCCTATGAAAAAATAGTAAAACTTTGTTCATAATTTTAAWGTTCCTTAATTTTTCTTAAAAATCTACATTGTGATCCTCAAGGTAGTCCATCTTGGGCCCAATACAMTTGTGCCAACGTTTTTTCAAACCTCAAATCAGTGGTGACGGTACGAACTATCCTTCAATGCGCTTAGCCATTCACGTTCAATGTCTTCAATTGACTCTAAACAGTTTCCCAGGAGCGGTCGTTTCTGTTTGCTGAATAGCCAAAAATCCCATTGAGCTAATTTAGAAAACGGTGGTTCCGGCACGTTAATCGTTCGAGTTCACCACACCCCTATAATTAAAAAAAAAACCCCTATAATTAAAAAAAAAAATTCAACATGATCTTGACCTGCTTTCACGTATTTTTTTTTTTTTTTTTTTTTTTTTTTTTTTTTTTTTTTTTTTTTTTTTTTTTTTTTTTTTTTTTTTTTTTTTTTTTTTTTTTTTTTTTTACCTTCGTCACGATTGAAAATCTTTTTCCGGGTCGTAAGCATAGATCTAAGACTCATCGCCAGTATATTCTTGTAGTCGGTAAGTATTTTTTCACAGACGTTAACGCTGCTTTTCGAAAAAAGTAATCATTTGGAACCACAGAAGATAAGGTGAAAAAATTACACCATCTCTTATTGGCAGACTGCTAGTTGAAGGTGACGAGACAACTAAGGCAGTAGGCATCTCAAAGATACTGTGGATCCTGTATGAAATATTGGGCGTGGCTTCCTGCAGAGATGGAGCTCGCGTTTGCTTTCCACGGACAATAAGGCAAGAACGACGAAATATAGATCTGCTGACGCACCAGAGGTCAAATAGCAGTAGAACCTTTGGATTTCATCCGGTAAACTCGAAGTTGGAAGTTAGGTTTGTTCTATCGGTCGTAAAATGATAGYATTGACAAGGTGTCAGAAGAACAAAACGGTCACAGGGCCAATTAGAGGAGAAAAGTGTTCTTCTACCATGGTAACACATATTTTTATACGTCCGGTGGTCAAATTAGATGACGGACTACCACCAGATGACGGACTACCACCTTTTTGAAATTTTTGGTTTCCAAACTAAAAAAAAAGTCGCCGTTTCGAAACTCAATCAAAACTTTCCTTTTTTCTAAACAGGCTAAGTAGATATCGGCCCCTATCGTATACTGACTTTTACATTTGTAGCTTTCACCAAAGTCTTAGGTGTCTCTGGCGATCTTAAGATATTCGAGGTAATTATCAGTAATTTCCATCCAATCTCCAATTATGTGAAACGGCACTTAACATCGCTTAATAAACAACAACACTCATCATTCCGCTCCTGCAATACAGATCAGAGGCATGGATGATAACAACAGCTGATGAGTCGGCGTTACGAGTTTTCTAGAGAAAGCTTCTGCGGGAGATTTATAGTCGTTTGCGCATTGGTAACGGTGCATACCACAAGTTGACGAAGCGATTAGCTGAACGAGATATACGTCGACATTGACAGACAGCGGCTACGCTGGCTAGGTTATATCATCCGAATGTAAGAAAATACTTCAGCTCTAAGAGTATTCGACGCAGTACCCACCGGGGGAAGCAGAGRTAGAGAAAGACCACTACTCCATTGGAAAGACCATTTGGAGAAGGACCTGGCTGCACTTGGAAACGACCGACGCGCTGTTGTAAACTTGGCTATAAACCTGCAAGCAGTATCTCTGCCAATAAAAAATAAGAAGACCTTTTGCTGAATTATCATAGAATTATTAATAAACCATTGCAATTTCTAAAGTATTAGTAAAGAAAATTTTCTCCAATATTAATAGCAACTTAACCCACTGTCGAGCCAYGCTGTCAAATCTCACCGCGGTGGAGCATGCAGTGACACCAGACACAAACACTCGCCAGCAAATGCAGCAGGATAATTGAATTGCTTTGACTGTGGCGTCTGGGCGACTAACTGACTGTCTGCTGGCACTGGCGGACGCGTGGTTTKGTCTCAGTTGTGCGCATTGCAACCGCTAATGATTTGGTATATATAAACGTTTCAACACTCATAAACACCCAACAAAGCGTGTGTGCTTACGAGTATATTTACATGTATTTATTTATATGTATATATATAGCGGTACTTGCGCGCGTATATGTGCAATTATAAAATAAATTGCACGTACAGCCAGCAGCTGGCACTTTGTCTAATATTGGCGAAGAGCCTTATCCGCCGACTTCGGGTTAACCGCACTTTCAAGCCATTYTCAAACAAGTCATCAACATATCCGCCTCAACACTTTGTTATTTCTCCACTTTACTCCACACACTCTCGCACCAAATGCCTAACCTTACTCTTTTCATTATTATTATTATTTGTTTGCAGGCAAAACTGCTTCGCATCTTTCAGCAGGTCTTCAACGTCGAACGTGATGCTCATCATGAGGAGTTGCGCCGTCTCGGCATCTATGTGGTGCGTAAATTTGTCGAGGTGGCGCCCAAAAATCCGAAAATCTACGCTGAATTATTATTCTGGAAAAACGTGAAGGAGGCGAACGAGTTGGAAGGCGGCTATTTGGATGCATATGAGCCGTAAGTATGAGCACCAGTAATTATTAAAGCAGCTTTGACGGCAGCAGGGTTCCTCTCGCATGCGGTCCTTTTCGGTGAGCTCCCTGGAGCATTTTTCATTTAACCGCATTCATTATTTAATAAATTCCCTYCTAAYACGTTTTTGAAAGAAACAGACAGCATTATTGCTGGCTGCTTGTAAGCCGCGGCTGCTCATGTGACAACGGCAGTTGTGCTCATGTATCACTTAACTGCCAGTCTGTCCRTCAGCCAGCCTGCCTGTGMGCCGTCTGCTGCAGATGGAATGATAAATGATTGTTTCTGCTTTGTATTACAAATACATATAGACCTTTGTTGTGCTATTCCAACTTGCTGACTTTTCTCTTGTATTTTATGCTCAATAGCGCTAAAGGCGTCTGGACCGAAGAACAGGAGGACCAATTGCGTATGCTCTTTGAGGAGAATCAGCGTAATCCTGAAACTGATAAGGGTAAGTTGTCGYCACCTATTTCCTATAGTTATGTTATTGTACGTACAAAAAGTATAATGGTGCCGCCATAAATATCAACTCAGCGGTGCGCGCCTAACCTCAAACTGCCAGCAAATAATCATTCATGCGCTCTGCTTAAAATCACAAATTTGTAATTGCATCCATCATAGAGTCCTGTGAATTGATTGCCGTCAAACGTCACCGCGCCCCACCTACTGTCACACAAATGTCAACATTATTTCTTCACTTATTCCGCCATTCGACTGTGTGCTGTTGCGCGGCGCTGGTAGTGGGTCGGGCCGCAAGGCCTTTGTGTCCGTCGCGCATAATTGCGCACATCATTTGCGTCACATTGAGACAGTTTTAGCAATTCATTGAAATTGAGACGGCATTTTAGTTGTCTCTAAGTATGTTTGTGTCTGTGTTTGTGCCTAGGTATGCGTTTTGTGGGTTTGGCGCATTGCGCTGTGGGCAGCAGGCAGCCAAGTGACGACGCCAGCGCTGAAATGACAAACTAATATTTGTTTTTATTAAACTGTCACAAATGTCGAAATTAATGGGGTTGATGTTGGAGAAATAAATATTTGTGAATTGAGCGGGCGGAAGCAGTGGTTGATTTATTATTTATTCAAATTGATTACAACGGCGCTCGAGCGCTGGAGGGGAGTGTGATTTTTATACATTCACTGGTCACTGACGACATAACTAGGCCTTTAAGAGGCCTATCATGAAACCATTGGCATTCGAATCTCCTCACTTTATTATGTTCTCTTTAAACCATTCCATGCTTCTGATGAAGTTTATCAATACTAAAAGTTATATCTGTGCAACATCCGAAATATCGTCAAGAAACGCTCAACAATAGTTGCGATTATTTTTCGTTACATTGGCCTAGACTAGGTTAGGTTAGCTTAGGTTAATCTGGTAAGCCAATAAGCCACGCATGGACCAGTTTTAGTTCTTTGCGATTTACACAGGCATCGAAGATGTTTTGATACCTTCTACAATAGTCCACACCAGGTGTCCTTAGTCTGCTGACTTCTGGTGGTTGACCAGCGCTTTCCGGACTCACTAGCGGTACATAGGTCCGGCACTAGAACTATCGGGAACGTCAGCCAACCGAATCGCTTTCAATCGAGTGAAATTGGAGTAAGGGCGCTCAAATCGCCGTAGTGAGCACTTCGACTTTGTAATTTCTGGCGATACCACTGTGCCCCAGCACAGTTACAAGTCTATTTTCTATTTTTTTTAGAACACATTTCCTTACTTATAATTATGTGGAGAAAATTTCTAAGGTAGGCGCTATTCTTCCAAAGTACTAGGGCTATTGAAGAAGTACTGTCTCGAGACTAGATGGATTCGCCATCTAGAAATCAGTAATCAATCTGCTTGTTTCAAACCCTGGTTCGTTTCGGACTCATCCGACGAAGTCCGAGGTTCTCTTTGGTAGCCCAAACTTACCACCGTTTGGTGTTTTTATTCCAGGATTTTTGTAACAATTGTAGTCCGCAGTTTAGATCTAAAGTAGTTTCTCGGTCGGACCTGATATAATGTTTGAGCCTGCTCCTTTATTACATTAAAGTATCAGACGGCTTAAGTGTCTTCAAACCACCATTCTGGTTTTCGAAAATGCCAACGTCTATAATTTTTAAACCACCGCAGTTAACGAAATCATAAATTAAATTTTCCGCAATTTTATTCCTTATACCTAWACACATAGCTTGGTAAAATTTAGTGGCACTCTATGCTACAGCCACTACAGTCAGGCGATTAGCAGCTGAACTCACACGCACAAATTTTTGAACTTTAAATCTCCCACACATACAAATAACGGTATACATACAAACTTAGATTTGAGCGCATAAACACCTTCCTTATCAATCTTACTGGTTGCCAGCCGTCGTCAGTGACGCGCAAAAAACCGAAGCCGAAACCGAAACCGCAACCTCAACAACTAGCGAATGCCAAAGTAGACGACACTTTCAACAAATGCGCCAACAAGCGCTAACAACAGCAACAACAAACTTAGTTGCATATAGTTGGCGGARGCCCAACAACAATAACTACTTGACCACAAGCCGAAAAATGCTTCATCACTTCGTCAGTTTTTCTAATTCGCAACCATTTAGTTGGTGAAAAGGGTTTACCGTAGTTGAAGCCCGTGGTGAGGGCGCATTTTGGCAAATTAAATTTAAATCCCTCCTTAAACGCTCGATTTTAGATGTGAGGGAGGGATATGAGTTTTTTGTGGGACAAGTGTTATGAAAGTGTATGGGGGGCTGATTGATTTGTATTCGACACTCGTTGATTTAGGAAATAGTTTTAGTTATATTACCCAAACTCTTACGCATTTGTCTTTGCAGATGTGATTGATTGGATATTGGAGCATCTGAATGAGAAGACACGCACGCGGCGCATGGTGCTTAAAAAGATGAAGGAAATGGGTYTGATATTCAAGGCACCCACAAAGCGTACGACTGCCGGTGCAGTCAACAAAAAGCTATGGTCCACAGAGGAAGATGAAGAACTGCAAAGTCTCTACGATGAACATCGCCTGGAGGACGGTAAGTATTTTGGGAAAACATTTTCTGAACACATTACTTATTTGAACGTCCTTCACTTGCAGATTGCTTGCAACGCATCATCAACGAATTCGTAGATCGCCGCACAAAGCGGCAGATAATACAACGTCTGCTGCAATTGCATATAATCGCGGATAAATCGGAGATTATGCCGAAGAAGAAACCGAAGCGCAAGTCGAAGAAGGCAGGTGTCAATGCGGAAGGCAGTGACAACGAGGGTGAATTCATGGAAGAGCCGCAATTTGGTGAAATGCAGTCGCCTAGTGRACCTAAAGCCTCGAAGTCGTCTAAGAAGAAGAAGAAGGATAAATTGAAGAAAAATAAGAACAAGTTGGCGGCGACAGCCAAACCCGCCAAACCGGTGAAGCGTAAAATCGTACGTACGCCACTCGATGTGGGCACTGTAAAGGCGCTGATGGCACAAGTTGCCGATAAGTATCAGGAGGCCATTGATTGGTTGAAAGAATGCCTAGATGATGCAGCCGAAGATACCGAAGAGCCCGGTGAAGAGGATGATGGAGTGCCATTGGTGCCACTACAAGAGATCACACGTGAAGCCATGGAGAATACTGATTTCCAAAAGATAATCGTAGCTTTGGGCATACAGCCACCATTGTTGGGCACAGAAAGCTATTGGCGCATACCAGTCTAYCTCAATTCAGCTGACTTGAARTTCCGTGCGAAAATCGTAGCTGCCGAAGAGATCGACATCGATATGGAAGATGTAGAGGAGGAGGGTGCCGATACGGAAACGGCAGTGGAGGTCGCTAGCGGAGACGAATCGGATGATGATGATGACGACGATGATGATGACGATGAGTCGGACAGTGATTCCGACGGCAATGCTGGCGGTGCTGCAAGGCAGGACAGTGAAAGCGAGGAAGATTTCTTTGATAACTTCGCTGAGAAACATAAGAAACGCATGGCCGCAATGGACGACTTCGTCGAGAAGCGTGCGCAAAAAATGCGCAGCATTATGTTTAATAAAAGCGATGAGGAGGACAYTGAACGTGCGGGTATTGGACAAAAGCAGAAGCGTGAACGTAAAACCAAAGCAGGCAAAGGTAAAAATGTGGACAAAAACTCCGACAACGATGCGGCTGAGGTTGATGAAATCATAAAGAAACTCGACAAAAAGCGGCGTCAAGCAGCYATCAGTAGTGATGATGATGATGATGACGTCGCAAAGTCAACCGCTGTAGAGCGATCCGATGTTGTGAGCGATTTATTCGATCAACTGAARTCTCAAACCGCCAAGAAGAAACGTGAGGCCACCACTTACACCGAGGAAATGGACGAGCTYAATTTCAATTCAGAAGACTATCGCAAGCGGCTGCTTGAGCTTGGCGACAGCGATGAAGACGACGACGCAGACACCACAGCAACGACCARCAACAYCAACWATAAGACTCGCATGCGGCGCGCTAATGTAATTGACTCCGATAGCGAAGAAGATGATAGCGCCAATGTAAATGATGAAATGAACAGGGGCGACAATGAARACAACAAAGAAGACACCAACGATAATGRTGTTGTGAGCGACAATGAAGTTGCGGCTGCAGATGATGACGGCGCACGCGGTTTGGATGCTGGMATTGTTAGCACAGAAGGAAATCAAGCAATTGCTGCTGACATCATCACAACGGCTGACAGCGCAGMACCTGTTGATGAGWTTGCAGCACACACAACAACAAATAAACGCAAACGTGACATTTTGGACGATAGCGATGAGGAATATGACACCATTGCTGGGAAACAGCCCGATAGCGAGGAAGAGGATGCATTCATCATGCGCCGGAAGCCAACCAAGGAGGAACAACAGCGTTTAGACAGCGKTGAGGAGCCGGCCAAACGACGTCGTCTCGCTATCATCGACGACGACGATGATGATGAGTAGATGATTGCAGCTGCAAATTCCAARGATCCGTTCATCGCACATTACATAATTTCTATTTCTGAATTAATTYTAAATTTAATGTTTATTTACACTTTATCATCATATTCATGTCCATTATTTGCCGAATTCATTTGTTAGTAGAATAGCATAAGATATATCGTTGTATGTACTATCATACTTGTTTCACGTGAATTGCGCTTTCATTTTCATTAAATTTAAATAAAAGTTGAAAAATATGAATAAAGTTAAATTACAATGTTAGCTTTTTTACTTTTACTGCAACGTAGCTATAATCCTGGCAGATTCCTTGAAATAACTGTACAATATTTTTTATATTTTAGTGGCAGAACACTTTGCTGAAGTAATTTGGAGCTACAATGTTGCTGATTTGACAGTTTTTGGCCGTAAAAATGCGTTTCCGTTCCGAAAACAAAAGTTTTTTTTTCTAACTACAACACTGCATATCTTGGACAATAATTTTGTATAAAAAAAATGTACGGTACCCAGGAAATGGCACTTAAAAAAACTGAAAAACTTAGGCGTATAAAAGTATATAAGAATAAAAATTTTAATATGCTGCGTCCGGTGGCATGCACATATATGCACTTTACACATAAGCCTAAAAGTATGCAATAAAAGTGTCACTCATATACAACCTGCCAGTCGGTCAGATAAAATTAAGTCTAGAAATTTGAAAAAATCGATTTTTTTTTTCATAATTCGATCGATTTGATATTCCAATATAATATAATATAATATTTAAAAAAATCAAGTTTTTTGAGTAGCCGCCATTTTATGAAAATTTTTGCTGCTTCAAGACATAGCGACATTCGTACTCTTTAAGAATCTGTCATTGTTTTATTTTTCAGATGACGACAAGGGTAGAAATCATGGTGATGAGGACCCCCCTCTTTTCCCCACCCCTTTTCTTCAAGGACGCATAACTCGATTATTTTTTATTTTTTTAACTTATTTTGTGTACTCTTCTAAGTTTAAGAAACAAATGTCTAGACTAGAAATACCCCCTGAACCATACGCTAATTTGTCTATTCGTACCAGGCGCCCAGAAGTGACAAGCAAGCAGCTGTGTAAAGGTTCTGTTGAAATATATCGAAAATCAGCAGCGGAATATTTTATTTACAATTTCTTACTCAGCGCCATCGCTTGGGCAAAATTTCCGCATCCAAATTTTTTACCTACCTCAGGCCGCCAGCTAAGTAAAAAAAAAAAATTTCACACAAAGCGACAAGTTGTAGAATATTCATAGAAATATCTCTGCGATTGATTGAGGAAAACATATTTTGAAATTCGCACAGACTAGATTACAGCTTGGTTAACATATTTGCATTACAAATGTTGATCGTAGTTCAACTGGCGGCATCGGCAAGTCGATTTTTTTTTTACAGTGAATTCTGTAAATTATTAATATATTAATGAGAAAGGGAAATGAGATATTCGAACGAGCCATTTATTGCCACCCAGCTASGCAACACTTGTGCTTCAATATGTTTTAGCCACATTCTTCCGGCGCTGATGAGGTGAGAACGCTCTATCTCGGGACCCGTCCAACCGATTTGGACAAAGTATAGTATGCAGCATTGTTTTGATATTCTTATGTCCCATTCTGAAACTGAGTGAAATCGGACAATAACCACGYCTACTTTCAATAAAGCACAACTTTAAATTCCACTTGATTCGKTCAGTYTCCAGTAATTAAGAAGCAATCAATATAACRGGATAAAACTTTGCACRAATAATGTCTTTARTATGTATCATCCTATAAGAAAAAAATTTTTGAATCCAATAAAAACTGTTCAAGCCCCTATTTACCGAATATTTACACCMCAGTACCTATACATTTTGATCGAAAATTTCGGTGAATGTGTGGTATATGCAACTGCAATTAAGGGATAATCMTTCTGTTATAACGGTATATCTGTATSTCAAAAATGGGTTGAAGCGGACGAATACTTCCCTTAGCCCCAATATCCWTAATATAAAGATTTTCGCACCTCCGGTTGACTTTGTACCRCATWTATAGGTCATTATGTGAGTTATCCCAATGATAATAAGGGAGCGTRTTTTATTTATAAMAKTGTATATTTGTGCCAAAAATAGACAYATTTTAGCGAAAACTTGGCCTAGCTCCTATATAACTAWTATCAGGATTATCGAACACCCGGCTGACTTTACTCCGTATGATTGGTTTTACACTTTATTAGCATTTCCCTTGCTTTAATTCGTGCAAGTTGCAATAGTATAAAATGGTCGGTTGCAACCAAACTTTGCCCTTTCTTTATTGTTTTTTTTTGTTGTTTTTTTTTTTTTTTTTTTTTTTTTTTTTTTGAATTTTTTTTTTTTTTTTTTTTTTTTTTTGGAATTTTCACAATTTGTGTCATCAATTGGTTAGCATAAGTATTTGAAGGTAATTCGACTAACTTCGCTTGGACCATATTTATGCATCCTACCACGATTGGCGACTTTAGAAAATCGACTTTTGTACTGTATTTTGTTAATTTTTTTTGTAATTTGAAATTCGTTGATCTCGATGAAAGCCATTGTTTTTCACATAGAAAGGAGCCTCCACTATAGTGCGCAGAACTTTATATTAACAAGTTTGAATTACTTTAAAAATGAGATGAGTTCTACCCCAGATTTTCGGCCTAAGTATTACCTTATAAATTGGCAACTTATTTTTAAAACTGAGGCAGGATCTTGGCCTAACGAGTCAGTATAGTTGCGCAAAATTTATTCTTAGCAAAGTTMTTTTTATTTTTACGTGTTTTTCCAAGTGCGCCTCTTATCAACAACTGACCACATAAAGCCAGTTAAGGGCAATATTTGTGCTTGTGGCAGGAACTTTTCGGTATTGGTGAGCCACTGCTCTTGAGTATTCAGTTGCAAGTGCAGTTCTCTGTAAGCAGTATTAGATTTGCCAGGTTAGGTTAGTTAATGGTAGTGTATGCAGTGCAGTATCACCAGCATAGGTTGCACTATGACGGCAGTTAGAGTTGACCACTGGACGGTCGGTCTGCTATATAAAGAACTGAGAGCACAGGGGCGAGCAGATCTCAAATCCGAATACATCTGCAACAAATTTCTTATCTATCTCTGTTCGCCAACTTGGAAAAGTGATTTTTTTAAGACAAGTTCTAAAAGATTTATTGAAATATAAAATACAATTTTTAGATAACTAATGTTTTATTCATAATGCATTTATATAATTTCCGCAAGAATACTTCACACAATATTTGCTTAAAAATTACCACTATTGCATTAATGTTTACAAATATTTCATTGCAAAGGGTTTTGCATAAAAATGGCGGTGAAAATTAAAATCTACAAGTGTCATTTTGTTAAGAAAAATCGCATGCGATATTTATGCAAAACTCTCTGCGCATTCTGTTTTTTTATAACTAGACTATATGGTATTCAGCAAATTTAGCAAACACATGCTTACATATGTACGTATGGATATGTTTAATGTTTTTGCTTTAGTCACTATTGTTTTGCATAGTATGTGTGTACTGTGTGCATGTGTTAGACAAATGTGGGTACAAACGTTTGATACAAACATTCGTATCATAGGCGATTACATAGTTTTGGATATTATATACATATAGTATGCGTATGTATGTATTTTCTTTACTTATCTCTTACTAATACTAAAATGATAGTTTATGAAAAATATAATAGTTTTGTATATATGTATGTGTGTTTAGATGCTGATCGCTGGTGGCAGTTTTCGGCAGTAAAATGGCGCGAAATAGCGGTCGCTAATTGGCATATGGCATAGTATTGATATATGTGTGTATAGTTATGTAGGTATATCTATGTATTTATATGAAGAGTAGATTCATATGTGGGCATTTGATGRCAAGCCCTGAGTTGAGGCGATGAAATCTTGTAACTACAGAGTCTATTGGAGCTTATGCTTAAAAGTTTTCGAAGAGCGAAAATGATYGTTGTTGGCTTGGGTTGACGTGGCTGTGGGCAGTGTATGGTAGTTGTGAACTTTTGAGTGGCTGTGACAAAAATTTGACGATCGTTTAGACTAAATATATGTAATAGTTTGTATTTAGACCTAACTAGCGAGTGCGCTACTTACTAACTAATGAAAGCTGTRTGAATTTTAAATTCATAAATTTTTCGTTAATATTAGGAATATTTTTGTTTTTTCAATAGCTACTAATTACAAATACAATTTGAATGGCAATACAACAACAGAAGGGCGCATAGTAAAAAAAAAAAGTTTTTGTTCTCGGACTTTTTCATCTCATTTTTGAATTAAAATTTCTTTGCGTAGTGGCACACATATTTGCCGTTACTACACAGTAGTAATCGTATTGAAGTTTTCACTTGCCACATGCAACAAAATGACACGAAAAATATTTCCACAAATTTAGAAACTGAAACACCCTTCCAATTATGCGCTACAATGGTCGCTGTGCGATCACTACATAAGTAACCAAGCAAGCGATCCACTCACTGRGCACACACATACGAGATGATTTAGCCACGCCACGTCAAGAGACTCCAGCCGCGCTTGGCCGGTTGCGATGCTGTATTGGTCGCTATTTGTTGTGGTTGTTGTTTGCTTTCGTCGAAAATGTATACTTCGGTGGCGACATTGTCATTACCATTTTGTTGTTGTTGTTGCTTTTGTGCCTCCTGCTGCAATTGCTGCTCACTCAAATTGGGATTGCTCAAGTAGGTCCTCAGAATGGTGTGTTTCTGTACGGACCTCTGGTATTCGCTTGTGGACGGGCGATATGCCTCGAGCTTGTTCTTRTATTTGTTGCTGCTGCCACCGGTCTGAGTTGTGTACGTCTTGTGGCCACTTGTGATTGTTGTTGTTGCTGTAGCCTTATGTAGTGTGGCGCTAAACGCGGAATTTGTTGTTGCGGTCTTACGCTGACCAAATGTGTGCGTCGCCTGTTTGGAAGAATATACAGAGGAGGAAGAGGAGGAGGAGGAAGAAGAAGAGGTTGATGTTGTAGCTGGTTGCGTTGCATATGGGATTTTGTTGTTGTTGCTAGTTTGTTTGTACTCATACGTGTCAATGTCGTTGGCGCTAACAACTGGCGCTACCGATGGTGCGCATAAGCCCTGATAACGCGCTGACGATCGCAAGCCATATGTCGCACACGATGGCTTACCTACCTGATACGGATTATAACCGACGACGTTTCCACTAAAATGAGAATATTAAAAAAGTTATTGTTGTAGCGTTAATGTGAGTTGGAMGTAGTTACGTTTAAAATAAGTCGAAGGATATGTGTATTTTTAGAGACATTTTTAGCCGATAAGTCATTTGATTGAAAAAAAAAATCATTTGGAGACTCTTTCCTCTATTAAGGGGTTATATCCCAGAGATTTGCAGCAACCCAAACTTACGATATAATATACAAAAAAAAAATTTGATTTTTAAAAAAATTCTAATATTTCATTTTTATATGAACAAAGAATTGTTAAAAAAAAAAGACTCTTTTCTACCCGAGGAAATCCATGTAAYTCGTTAAATTTAGTCTTAATAARTAAAGCTATAAATTACCTAATTGCTTTTACTCACCCTGGTCCATAATTGCAAACGTACAACTTGTTGTATTTGGTKGAGTCTTTGTATTCAGAGAAACCACAACCAACTAAACTTGTTTCACCCCAGACCAGCTGAAAAGATAGACACAACAAAATTAGTAAACTTAAATAAATGAAATAAAGCTTTAAGAGTGCCAGTGTATAAAAATTCTGCTATGAAAATCGAAGAACTGATCTTGCGGACGGCTTYTACTTAAGTTTGCTATTCATAACTCGTGACACTTTTAAGCCCGAAGGTATATATTCTACTCGGTGAAGATTCCTCAATCGAATTGGTGCCGTTCGGAGCAACTTGGACTGATGTATGGAATGACTTGACACATTTTACGTTGAGAAATTAAATTGAAAGCGTATTAAATGTAGCTTGTACAAGAACTGAAGCCGCTCGACCTTTCCAAGCGACGTTGTTTCGCTCTATGGGCTCTTGAAAAGTTCCAAGCAGATCTGGCGTATTCGAGCCAAATTATGTTCAGCGAAGAGATCCATTTATGGCTCAAATCGTGTGTAATCAAGCAAAATTGTCACATTTAGGACGAAGAGCACCCGAAAAGATTCAAGTGCTGCCATTTTATCAAAAAAAAAAAAAAAAGATTTGGTGTGGTTTGTGGGCCGATGGATCCTTGTTCGAAAAATGTGTGTTTTTTTTATTAAATTTACTCTTTCATGCATCCGTTATATACATAATTATAACATTTAAGCTTCTTTTCACCTAATCTCCTTCCACTCACCTGAGAGTAATGACCAGTCTTCGGTGACCAAGCATCGCCAAATGAGTACTTTTGCACCTCATTGAACCAGCTTTGGATGCGTGATGGGAAATCGCCGTCGGACGCATCGAGCGGGGCTGTGCTCCAGATAATCGCTAAGTTCTGACCCATAGTGAAGCGATCTGTTGTGATRAAGTTGTTGAAGAATGKTGAATCCAACGGTGGCGCACAAAACAGCAAGCAGCGAACGGGAACATTAGCGGGAGAAATGCAGCAATGAAGATAAACAGAGTGACAAAAATTGTGTGTRTTTGGAAGAATAAAAGAAAAGTAAAATCAAGTTAATAACAGTTTATCAGATAATGCGAATTGTTCAACTCAGTGCAACATATAACGGTTAAGACACACAAAAACGTTCTTTGTGCGAGGAACATAGACATGCAATTTTAGTTACRATTTGRTGTTTTTGGGTTGAGTTTKTGTTTATGCTTTTGCAGTTTTGATATTAGAAAACAGGAGTTGCGGTTATTTAACAAAACTAGTATGTCATGAGTAGGTTAGGTACACGCCCGTGGTGAATGTGGTACACTTAGTTGCCCTTGGAATGAACGAACTTTTGTCCGGTTGCGGATTGGAGTTTATTTACTTTTTTGGATTTTTTTTTACATTTTTTAACTTTTTCGGGATTTTATTCAACTGTTTTTTACCTTTTTGAGATTTTTTTTTTAATTTTAATTTTTATATTTATTTATTTCAATTTTTTTGCCTTTTTTGCGATGTCTTCAATACCCACGTAATGCTTTGCGCCAATACGGTGCTTGCATGTATGCGGCGTACTGGGAATTTAATATATTACATTGTTGGTATGGAGGATTTCTAAAGTATAAGATTAATTAAACGTTATGATTTATGKGGATATGGTTGGTTACGGTTTTGTTTTATATGGTGGTTTCGCTTTCTCCGAGATTGCGAGGCTATACATACATATTACTTTTTTATGAATCGTTTTCTTTTTGCTATAAATTTGTATTTGCCCTGGTTTTTAGTATTATTTGGTTACTTGTGGATCAGTGTTTTCATGCTGTTAATTGACATAATTAGTAAAATTTAATAATTAAAATAAATAATATTAATAATTTTTGTGAC
>NW_017535430.1:99570-104466 GCF_001853355.1 Bactrocera latifrons
AAGCCAAACTGTTTTTGTAACTCAAAATTTTTTTTTTCTTTTTATAATTTATGCATAACTCTCAAGCTTAAAATTACTATTATAAATTTTCCAAATGTAATTTTCGAACAATTTTCGTATGCAATGTACGAAATTTACAACTKCCCGCAATCAAAATGGAATTTAAAATTAAACATTATTTTGTTAGTAAAATTAGGCCGCCAAAGCGTTCTGTTTTTATATATTTCAAAGACTTTTTCAAGACATAAACGCCGAACCAAACAATTTTTATATATTTCCCACAGACTTWTTTCGAAAATCCAATTCTCTGTATATGTGTAAGTAAGTGTGTTTGTATTAGTTACATAAAACATAGTTAGACTAACAAATGGATTAACACACAGTGAAAACATAGTAAAAATGGCGGTTAGTGTTTGTTGTGTTGACATACGAAATGTGTATTCAATAACTTACTGATCGTTCGCAAGGGGTCATGACGGAATTCACAGTTATTAGCCCATTGTTGCGCACGCGCCGCCAGCTCATCGTCCCAGACAATTTCACGCATATTTTCAGCGCCCGGTTGACCTGGATAGCGGCCCGTTGCCACCAGTTGGCGCAATTTGTTGTGCTCGTGCAGGATGATCTCACGTTCGCCGTTGGAGAGGCCAGAAACTGCAAAATGACATGCAAAAACACAATTCAATAARTATTTATTTTAATTTAATGACCGTTAAAAGTAGCAAAATCACAAAAAACATGGCGGATTAATTTGCATAATAAGCGGTTAAATGTTGCAACAGCGYTTGTTTAGCGGCACTGTTTTTGTTGCTTTTAATTAGCTAAATTCATTTGTATAATCAAATGGTGAAAGACAAAAAAAAAAATTAAAAAACAAAAAACGATTATTTGCCGCCACATTTCTTTCACCGGTCGCTCAGCTGAAGGGGCCTAATTCGAAATTAAATGCTTTGAAAAAAATTAAAAAAAAAATATTTCTAAAAGAGGTAAAAAAATGCATTAAAAAAATAGAAAAAAAAATTTATAAATATTTAATTTGTGCAAACATTGTGTTACACAACTAAACGCGCTCATTGGGTTTAACCCAAAGCCGGTGTCGTTCGCCGTTTAATCTGTGCAGAATGTTTGCGCATGCGCACTCTTACGGGATACACGCGCTAATTCCAGACATTCCAGACTATCTAAAAACAAAATAATGGGCTTATCTGCCATTAGCGCTTTTAAATTCACTTTAATATGCGGCTTCATTAGTCGCCACGTTGTTTGTGGCATTCAATTTTTTCTTTAAATTTTTATCTTCAAATATTTTCATTAGTGCTTTTTAAATTTTATTACTTTTCTCCACAAAGTTGGTCATTTGATTTTTAAGCTTCGCTTGTTACTGCCATATTTCGTTTAATTTTATTTTCTTAACGTGTGCACAATTTATGAGACAAGTCGTGGTTATAAAAATACTTAAAAACAGATGCTGKGAAATCTAAGTCACCTGGCAACTGCGCAGGCTTCGCTGTCGGCTATTYAGTGCCAAACACTCCAAGCTATTTTACATATTACAAGATTTAAGCGTTAGCTTTTGCTATTCTTGCGACCAATCAAACACACATTTGTCTCCTTACAAAGGCCAAATAAAATGATGGCGAATCTATTCATATGTAAATTAATCGGTGAAAGATGTAATCAAATATTTACGGACACTTTGGTGGACTGTTAAGAAAGCAGTGGTTTGTTGTAATATTTGTGTTAATCTTTTTGTCAACTAATCATAGATTAATGTGCTGAGCCAAATTCCAAAATAAAACAATGAATTAATGCAGAGCTATCGACAGCTTCGACAATATTTTAGTGATTTCAAAAATCTTTAATGGAAATGTATCTAAAATCAGTTGATAAAATAGGTTCAAATCTAGCAGTGACATCATTGAGCTAGTTTAGGACGCGCCAACAGCAAGTCAGTAAGTCACATTGGATAAATTTTTTTATAAAATTGATTAATAAAGTTGAAACGAATGTCTACATAAACAAAAAATATTTCTAAAGTAGATACTAAGCAACTAATTATGAAGAGTTTGAAGTGTGATAAGGAATTTAGCATAGCGTGAAGGCTTAACATGAACTTTTGGATTGATATTCACACAAAAGTCACTAAGTATGTAACATATGAAAGGTTCCAAGCTACGATTCAGAATACATTAAAGGTTAATAGCCATGTGGTGCTTGGTGGCGACAGGATCATGCTATTTGAAAAGCAACTGTTATAAGTGGGCAATGTGACGTTAGAAAGCAAGGTTAATTTAAAAATTATTAATTGTTAAACTCTATTTAATTTAAAAGTTATTTAACACTGAAATATGATYTTTTGTAACCGTAATCAATACAAGTTATTAAGCATTTTTGAATTCACAATCTGTCCAAAGTAAGCGTTTGACCTTAAAAAATGTTAATTTGGTTATTTCGCATTAATTATTTGGACTTTGTGTTAGCTCTTTTGAAGCTTTTTTTTTAGTTTTTGAAAGTTCAAATAATTGATTTTATTTTTTGAGCTTTGCGTAAACTTTTTCAAATTTTCGGTATTCACACCCTATCCTAAGCGAGTTTTTGACCTTTAGAAGTAATAAATTGGTTATTAAGAATTTTTTTTTAACCTTATGTAGACTTTTTTGAAGCTTTTGAATTCACACTTTGTCCAAAGCAAGTTTTTGATCTTCGAAATATTAAATTGGTTATTACAAAAAAAATGTTGAGCTTTCTGTAAAATTTGTAAAAGCTTTTTAGCTTTTGAATTCACACTCTACTGTAAGTACGCTTTTTGCTTTTAAAAATATTTAGTTGATTGTTAAAAATTAGTTATTTGTGCTCTGCGTAAACTGTTTCGAAGTTTCCGGAAGCTTTTTGAATACTATTAGTAAGCCTGTGGTATTTCCAAATATGAAATTGTTTATTAAAAAGTAATTTGTTAAGCTTTCTCTCAGCATTTTCAAAGCTTTTAGGCTTCTGCATATACACTCTGCTCTAAGCAAGTTTTTACCTTTAGGAACAAAAAAAAAAAAAAAATAGTTATAACAAACCCAAACCCTGTTTTTTAACCAGTTAAGGTCCATAAACTCGGCAACATTTCTCAAAATTATTTCGTAAACATTTTTTAAACAACTCTCTAWAAAGCTTGTCGTCTTGCTTTGCAACAAAATTTTAGAAAATATATAAAAGTCATTATCATCACCAAGTCATATTTTTCCTATCCCTCAGCACCGAACTGTCTACCGCTCCTTACCGGTCGTGCTAGTTAGTTAAGATATTCTTAACATTTGCCATCGTCTTGTGTTGCCAGGCAATTAAGGCGTAACAAAATGGTTTAAGCGTGAAGACACTAAAGCAGCTCAAGTGGATTTTCAATGCGGAATTGGTGCTGTCGCAACACTGGCGGCTTAATGCAGTAAGCAGTTGTTGTTGCTCTTTTCAATTGAGCAAGTGTGCATTTATTGTGTATATATTTATCTATATGTATATGTATATCTTAGAGAGTGTATTGCTGCCGCCGGCTCTAGTTGCGCGTAATGAAGACGAATTCCTGGGAATACCGAATTGGAAATACGAATAAGTAGTGCACGCAAGACATATACTTACGTACATATTTATGTACATATGTGTGTGGCAGTAGGTGTACATGTGTGTATATGAATAAATCATGCTGGCATTTGTTGTACGAGGCGCTAAAGTCGCGACAAGTGAGCGGCGGCGATTCTCACTCTATTTTGGGCTCTTCCTGAATTTTGATTATTTTTTGTTTAATTAAAAAGCCGCAACGCAGCAAAATGAAAAGTGTGCAAGTCATTTACACACATRCGTACATACATTTATATATGCATATATGTAGCGGCAGCACAGCGGCAGTTTAAACAGCCACTTGATGTGTAATGATCATGGACATCAGGGTCGAAAGCGTCGAGAACATGTTGCCTCGACACTTGCGCACTTCTTGCCACCGCCACACAGACTTACATATTTATAAACGTGCATATATGTACATAGTGCAAGTCACATTAACACATATCGAAAGCGCGTGAATGAAGCGAGAAGCAAAAGGAAAAAAATACAAGAGCGCTGCACTGTAATCAACACGGCGACAGTAATATATASGAAAGCGCTGAAGGTGGCAAGTTCGGTGAATGGAAAGGCAACACAACGGCGGGCAGTGCACCTGAGAAGCGCAACGAATTGCATTGTCGGATGGTCGGCCATTCATTGCTCTGATTTTAAACGTTGTCGTAAGACACGGYGGCCTGCATAAGGCTAAGAAAACGGAAATGATTTCGTAAGTTACGTTAATTTGCCGCGACTGCGTGTAAGGTGATAATAAATGCCCAAACGCAAACACATACATGCTGCCATGCACATGTGGGAACGCTTACTATATTTATATATATATATAAGTATACATGTATATACTGTACATAATTCACTTGTACAATGGGTATGGTCAATGAAATTGTCGCCCGAGTACCCAAGAGCGTTTTGCCTTCATTGTTCATTTGCCTTTGTGGGTTTGCAGTCGTTTAAGAGTCGCGACTGGCACTTTCGAAAATGCCAAATTCTGAAATACGAGCTGCTGTTGTGGCACGTTTAATGAGCGTAATTTGCAGTTGAGCCTGCCACATTCTTTATACTTGTAGCTGCAATTATTGATTGTGTTTCACACGTTGCCATGCCTGCGTATATATGTATGTTTTTTTTAAATATATTATATGGGAAACTTGTGTTTTTAGCTGTGTATATATATTTACTTCAAAGTATAATATAATATTAGTACTAGTGGAAATTGTTTGAAAAAAATTAATACAAAAAAATAAAAATAAAATTAAGCAAAATACAAATTTATGAAACTAAGTTTTTGATTAAAAA
>NW_017535430.1:105705-106893 GCF_001853355.1 Bactrocera latifrons
ATATCTCCATAAACTATATTTCCTATCAATCTTTCGAAATGGTAATGCCRAAGCACAAAGTACTTTTGGAAATTTTATAAGATTTTTTAAAATTTTCAAAAAATAAATTCTAATCGAAGAAATTCTAGAAATTTGAAAATTCGAAAATTGTTTTTCAAAATAAATTCTTGAAATTATGTATAGGACATGAAAAGTCTGGATTATAAAAATAAAAACACTTTCCWCCAAAATTTAATACAATAATAAAATTAATACTAGTATAGCCTATATAGTGCTTTGAAGCTTTAATATAGCGTGTAAGCACCAGATTAATTTAGTTGTCTCATTTGACTGAAACAGTTAGCGTAAACTAGTACAATTAATATTTGAAACATCGGTACCAGCTAAACTGTTGACAGGCGCGTGTTGCCGCAACTCACCTTGCGAAGCAGGTTCGTACAAGAAGCAAATAAAAAAATAATTCAAATAAAAAAACAATAAAACCAATAAAAGAACAAAAATTAACAAAACAAGAAAAAAGGTTCACTTCGGTTGCTATAATACCCTTCACAATTAAAAAAGCTTCCAAACAAGAACGTGATTTTGATCAATCTCAACAATTTCGTTCAGTTTGTATGACAGCTATAATSTGATCTGAACAATATCTTCGAAGATKGTATGGTTGCTTGGGAAATTAATCCATGACAAATTTCATTGCGACATCTCGACAAATAAACAAATTTTCCACACAAAACTTGACTTTGATAATTTAGTTTGTGTGCCAGCTATATGCTATAGTGCGCCGATACGGACGATTCTAATAAATCAGTAGCTTTTTGGAGATAAAATGCGTGCACAAAATAATTTTCTGATTSATATCTCAAAAACTCTCAAAAACTATTGGGTCACCGACGCTTCTTCTTGAGTGTAAAGAACTTCAGGAGAAACTTAACTAAATATATGTACGTCGTTTAGTGTATAAGAAATGACAAAGAAACTTGTAGAATATCTCAGTTTTAGCGAACACACCTCAATTTCTATGTTTTTCACTATTTCAGCAGAAGAATAATCATGCTAATTTATACACTTTTAYTTTATTACATTTTTTTGCAAGCTTCTTCTTTTTGCTACTCATTCGTAAGCAAAACCTCAAACGCTTCGCAACAGAAAAAAATAATAGAAATAAATGTTGATTTGCATTTGTTAAAT
>NW_017535430.1:107430-108388 GCF_001853355.1 Bactrocera latifrons
CACACCAAAGTATCATTTTGCATGCTCTTTTTTGCTTTTTTTTTTAAATTACATATATATTATGCCAGATTTGCTTAATTTCTATCAATTTATTGCTTTTGTGCCAACCTCTTTTATTGTTGATTTATGAACGAATCGAACAGCAATTGTTGCCAAGTAGATTTGCTTGCCTTTTAATAGGTACACACTTGCATATGTACACATATACATATATATGTACAAATATATATATGCTTATAATAGATGATCGGACGGCTTTATCTTTTGATATTCTAGGTTTTTTTCTGGCTCATTAATTTCTGGTTTCATTATTACACTTCCCAAATCACATTTATTTTCCTAGTATTTAGTTATTTTTGCTAACACACTTTGTTTTTGTTGGTCTACAAACAAATTGTCACCCGATTATTAATCAAGGAGTAGTTCTTAGCATAAAAAAAAACTTGTTAATTAAAGGTTTGTATAGAGAGGTATGAAAGCTTTCAGTGCTCAGGTATGGAGGCATGCACTTAAAATGAACAATATTTAAGAACAATTTTTTCCTTAATWCATTATAGCGAGTTCTTAATGAAAAAAACTTATTAACATTTCYGAAAATTACTAATAAAAATTGTAGCAGCTTTATTTCTTATTTTTGTTCTATTTGCAACGTTAAGGTTTCTTATGTTAAAAGGGTAATGGAAAATGCAATAATTAACCATTAATAGTAAAACTATTATTATTTGTTAATCATGTGACTATTTTCGKATTTTTATAAGCGTTCGAATTCTTGCTTTTCGTCTGCCATCGGATTTGGAAAGTATGGCCATGTCGCTGAGCTTAACTGAATTTTTTTCTAAACTAGCTTTTTGTGAAGACAAGCAGATTCTGATTTTGCTAATTTTAGAGATACGGTAAGGAAATTTAGATGTGTATAAGAGACAGTGTATATACTGTACATAATTCACTTGTACAATGG
>NW_017535430.1:109384-110992 GCF_001853355.1 Bactrocera latifrons
GCCATATTCTTATTTAAAAAATTGAAAAGACTTTCWCTTCATACAAAACGAGATTCCATATTCTCTTACTCGACTATAGTCTACTAAATAATAAATATTTTTTGCTCCCAAAAAATTATTTTTTGAACYAAGTCACATGAATTAATTATGCAAATCTGTTTATCATTAAGGAAAAAGTGTTAATGGCCCCACATTTGGTGGCATACGTCACAGCGGCTTACTGCCGCAAAAAAAATCAGACAAATTTTCAATAAAAGAAAAACCACACTGCTTTGCGTTGACAAATTACACATAAAAATGTCGTTTAATTTCCGCCAATATAATAAGGCAAAATAACGCTGTTACGGACTTTTTTTTAATTTTTTGTGCCCCACAACGCGACATAAAAATTTCAACAGCCACAATTTGAATGCATCGCACTGCCGGCTGAACGCGCGGCACCTTATCGCGCTGCTTAACATTTTTATCGCTTAAATTCACCCTTTTTCAAGCCTCAACGAGCAGCGTAAGTCATGGCATTTCATTAATGATCGCTTGATAAGGGCCGAGACGTTTAGCGCTGTGAAAAAAAAACGCGAAGAATAAGAAAAAACCCGAAAACACAAAATAAATATTAAAATACCGCTGCAGCCACGCTGTGCGCCCGGTGAAACAAAAGACTTAAGCTACAAACTCGCCAGCCAGCATGCGTCGATCGCTTGTTGAGACACAGACGACGACGACGCRGAGGAGCGTGCGCGCGCGCTTAAGCCGTGTTCCATTGGCTTGGCGCATTCGCGATAACGATCAAAATGCAACAGCGCAATTGTTCAAGCGTGTAAAGAGTGCCGACAATATGTTAACAAGTGGTAACTACGTCAGTCGTGGCAAATGACGGATGCGTTCAACTTAATTTTACTTAGTTGAAGCAATCCGAAAAAAACGTGATAATAAAAGCGAAAGAAAACCGAGTGCCTATATAAAATATAATATAAAAATGCGCATTTTTTGCTACGCGAAAGCGCGTCTGATCATGCGTGGCATGCGGCCGCTGCACCATAGCTAAGCTGGTCAACCTTGATTTYGCATCCGCTTAGCGGCACAATTTTGAACTTATTTATTCATTTTGTTTGCTTTTTTCTCTTCTTGGCCGGCTTTTGTTTTAGCTTTTGATAAATATGCACCTCATTTATTCAGCTATACTAAAGTAGTTTCGAGCGCATCGCTGTCAGCTTACAGACGGCTAGGCTGCCGACAGTGCACAGTGCAGAGCTGCAGAACTGACTGTCTGTTATTTTTGTCATTAATATTAATTTTTATCTTCAATTTGTATGCTTGTAGCGCACTCATTTATTATTTGATAGCTACCAATTGGTGCCTCTAATTGCATTATTAACAGGAGTTGCCAGGCATGCGCAAGTCTTAGCTGAGGGCAAATGAGAGATGTGCAGTTAAAGAGAAGATCTATAGAGCTTTTTCAAGAAGAACCAAGGCTACCAAGCGTTAAAAAAGTTCATATTCTGCTTTTCAAAAGTATACTTTTAATAAATATTTACTATTTAAGTATATGTAGATATATATACTCCCATTTATATACTCCCGTTAGTCGCCTTTTAGCCCCAAAATCAA
>NW_017535430.1:112669-123907 GCF_001853355.1 Bactrocera latifrons
AGCAGATATATGCTTTCCTTAATTTGCATTTATTTAGCTTGACTCAAAACATGTCACGTGATATAATTTTATCAAAATGTGCAAAGTTAATTAAGTGTGCTTTAATAGCTCTCAGTGAAAATGAAGGCTTGAGTATGTTATCTGTTTGAGTGGATTTGATTCTAAATCATTTTTTTTTTTTATTTGTATTCTCGAACCCCGAAATTCTCAAGTATACTATATCCATGGATTTTTGAGTATAGCCAATGGCTAAACTGAGCAAAAAGTGAAATCGTATATAAAATGGAAGTTTTTAAAAACTTTGAAGTTGTAGAAAAGAAAAAATAAGAAAGCTTTTTTAAAATGCTTGATTTTCTTAAAAAAATCTGAAATTAAACCAACAACAAGTGATCACCACATAACTTTCTCATATTGTTTTTATGAAGTTGTCTATAAATTTGAAGACTTACATATGTATATAGCGGACCAGGAAATATTTTCTAATATATGACTATGAAATAAACTATTTTTCCTTTTAAATACCAAGATTATTTTATCAAAAGTTATTGACTGTGAATACAAGTTTAAAACTTTAATTTAATATTATACCGATTTATTCATACCCACAGGCATATGTRTTCCAAAATCAGTTTAAAATATTGATTTCATAAAATATGTGTGTTATTTAACAATTACTAACATACTCAAAAATATTTAGTACGCAATGCAGTTGACACAAAATACACAAAATGAAAAAAACATGCGCTCAAAAAAAATCAAATAAAAAAAATAAACAATTTTTACACCACAAAATACAAAACAAAAAACTATTACACGAACAAAAAAAAAAATAAAACAACTTTGTAAAGAAGCATAGCCAAAAGCAATTGAACTTCATTAAATGATTTAACCAGCAAACCGCAATGACCCACAACTGCAAATCAAATGATGTGTTAATTAATTGGCGCCAAAGGCAGGAAAAAACATGTAACTCACATGCCGTTATAACATGTACACAATAGACAAACAAGCATGTGTTTTTAATTATAAATTGAACAAATGTGGCGCACAACAAGCAAAGCAGTCATTAACAACTCTAAGCCACTTGACCTTCAAATGAAAGCGAGCTCACTCACGTTACTCGGAGGTAATATTTTTCTACAATTTTCTATATATAAATATCATGAAGTAACGCTATTGTAATAAAATTGCTGACTAATTGCTTACAATAAGTCAAAATAAAGGAAATCACTTCCTAGTTGAGACTCAAGCAAACAGGCGTGCGGTGCGCCATGGCGGTTGATGAACAAGAAATAAAATAAAAGATTATTGATTAAAAGTCTTAGTTGTTGGTATTGCGGTGAAGTTTAGGAAGTCYGATGGGCAGTAAATCAACAAACAATTGTTTGTTCAAATTTTTTCTTGCAACTTTATTACATTATTTCAGTTTTATGGTTGACATGCGCAGCACAGGCACAAGTAAACCTGTGAAGATAAATTTCTTTGTAATTTGTTGTTATAGATCTTTGTATAAGCATACTATAAAAAATATGTATATACAGTTATTTGTATGYTTATTTATAATTTTATGGCTACACTCCTCACTTTGTTTGTTTGTCAACATTTATGCGTTTTCGTYTACCGCAAAGTTTTTTTAATATGTCAATAGAACAAAACCTCACACAAGTTTATTTAGCTGCAAGCCATATTAGCGCATTGTGCTTTTGTTTATTTTTCTAACTTATTTTAAGTAGTACTTCACTTATTTAAGCACGCTTGATGCTAGCTTCAATCAGTTTTGTCATTTACCTTGTAAACCGCTTATTTGAGATGACAAGAGTAGCTTAGCRCGAAAACGACTACTCATAGCGCTATGTAAACAAACACAAGTGCACAAATATATACATAAATRTATGTACATATATATATTTGTATATATGTGAGCATGCAAATAACAAGTAACAAGCGCAAATGTTTATTAGACAAATTTTTATAGCCACACACAAGCTGCACAAACTTATACACTGACATAAAAATTCAAAAATTTATGAGTATGAGTTACTTAGTTTTCTAAAGCTGTTGAACTGCTCACTTGCAGTTTTGTATKTTTATGTTTTTGCAATATTTGCTTAAACTGTGTTGTGTATAAATATGTGTGTGCCACTAAATTGGCCTGCAGCCTCTGTTTGCTGCGCGTTTATATCGAATGCCATAAACATTGCTTCARCACTTCTGTGTGCGCGTATGTATGCTTGCGTGGGTTGCACAGTAGTCGYTTGGTAGCTGCCGCTATTGAAAATTTGCAAAACTCAAGACCACTTAGTCACTAATTTGCTTTTATCTGCTGGTTATTTGTGTGAATATTCTTTATTATTTATTTTTTTTTAACTTAATTTGGCCTTTAAGCATATGTATAGATATTTTTATTTGTATATACTTATTTTCAATGTTTACAGTACAGCTTTCTTTATACTTGTTAGTTTACCATATAAGATGTTTGGAATTCAAGTTCAAGCGCCTTTTGAAAATTTAGCAAAACTATAGAAACTTCTTGGCTAAGTTTCGCCAAATAGGGTTGATTGCGCGATTTAATGAACTTAAAAAAATATTAAATAAATAAAATATTAAATATTATAAATACGAATTTTGTGAGATTTAATATATTTTTTTATATTTATATTAATATTTATTTTTATATTTATATTTAAGGGTATATCGCTTAATATATGTATAGTAGAAGCACACAAGTCTCAAGATGACTCCGAAAACCCAAAAGATTTTATGTGAAATTCATTCATGTCAGAAATATCTCAGAAGTTTGAAGTTTTCTACTGTATTAAAAAAAATTAATCTTCATCAAAATCTTTTACAAATTTTTTTATAAAAACTAAAAAAAATAATTTTGTGAATTTTTTTTTTTTTTATCAAATTAATTCGACGTTAAGTTTTCTCCACAGCTCTAAACATATTTTGGTGTCTTTCTGATACAATTTTTTCCAAGTCGTTGGTATATTTTATACTTAAAATAAATATAATTAAGGCTAACCGACGAATTGAACATTTAAGACGTAAGGTTTTGGAGGTCAAAAACCGCATTTATTTTTTAATTTATAATGGGAAACGTTGCATAAATAAATCGAAACTGTAAGTAACTACTATATATGTCTATATAATTAAAAAATTATGAAAAATTCATTTAATATATATTTCGTAAAGTACAGCCTGCAATGGTATTGCCATTCCATCTGCGAGTCTGTAAAACCCGCATCACGTGACCCCAAAATGGGTTTTAAAATGTAAAYAAGAAACATAGCTATCATTATRGGAGCTATAATGGGTATTCCAATAATCTAAATTTGTTGTTCCATTGATCCTTAAAGAAACATAAATACACGGAAGTTCTGTAAATAAATGAAMCTTCATCAAGAATTCCCTCAGAAAAAATAATAATCCATATTTTTTAGTGTCACTAGCACCTTTATTTATCACATTTTTTTCTTACTAATAAATGTTTGATTTCTTTCAGACTAGCAACCTGAAAGCTGTGTATCATCAAAAAGCTGCTAATTAATTTATCAAAATTAAACTGCTGACGTTATTGGCTTAGGAGYGTTCATAGTCTATAACAAATCGATTATGAGCGTAACAGAAAATTATTGATTTTTATTGTATTTACATATTTTAAACCATATCTGAATAAATTTTAGTGCTGGAGCTGGACGTCGAATCGGCAAAAAAGCGAAAAATAAATAGAAAAAGTAAATATATTAAAATTGCTTATTAATTAAATTTATGCTAACATAAAATATGACTGGACATAATTTAAASATTTGGCTTATTTGGATTCTAAAGTAGCTAATATTAGTGTTTTATAATTCAATGCGGTGTCAAGAACACACCTTTTTTAGTTTTAGAGTCTTTTCATGCAATTTTCTACTAATTAAGTTTTCTTTTATTTTGTTATTAATTTTATTTATTTTNTAATAAAACAATAATAAATATCCAATATTATTTTGTTCATGCTTTTTACTAGTATTTATACTAAAATATATTTATTTTTGCCAATATTCATACATACATGTATGTACATATACATATATACATATGTATACACACACGTTGCCTTCCCCATCTCAAATTTTTTTTAATTACTCTTTTTTGTTAATTCAATATTTTCTCTATTACCTGCACTTCTCATTCAATTAATTTTTTTTTCTAAAATAAATAATTTGGTTACCAAAATCACATACTGCATTTGCGTTTATTTACTTACACCTTCTCCTTGACGTATCCTGTTTACCTTTTGCTCGCTAACACTTTTACAAATGCAGCAATATACATATATAAATTTATACATACATACATACATAGTTACAGCAAAAGTCACACAGCCGATATTTCTATTTTTAAAAGCGAGCGGCGCATTTAAGGGATGCGCCTTTCCGGGGAAGTGACAAACTTTTGCTTGTTGTTGTTGTGCTTTTGCAGCAAGTCTGCTTCAACAACACATACGCATTTGATGTTTGATTGTTGGTGGAATATCGATAAAACTTTATTGTGAGGGCACGCATTGCACGCTACGCTCTAGGCAAAGACGTCGCTAATGTCTACAGGCAGACAGGTTTAATTACATCTGGTCGTAAAATRAACTTGTATTATAATGATTTATAGWTACATTTTTTCATGAGGGATATACAACATACCCTTGTGTTAAAATCCATAATTTATTTAAGTCCAAATAGTTTGATTACTCAGCTGATGCGTCAGCCGATAAGCAATAATTTGAGAAGCAATCTCCAATATCTTAAAAATTTACAGTTGCAATTATGTTTAAACAATTAATTATTTTTAGAAAGTAATAAGGAAATTAGAAATCGTTAACATTTTATTATATCAACGGAAAACAGATACTTTTTTCAGTACTTTAGATATAACAAAAAAAGTAAATGGAAGTTATTGCAGAAATTAAATATGTATATTAAACTGTTATTCTATTTATTAAGCTATATTTTATTAAATGTAGTTGTTATAATATCTCTTTTCCAAATTTTATTTTATTTTTCAATTACTATATTAATTTTCTAAAATATTTATTTTAAATCAATACTATTGTGAATGTGCTTACAGCAAAAAGCAGCATTTGCAAATCCAATAAGAAACAGCCGTTCGCACATATGTTCAATATTAAGCACAACAAAAAAAAATTAAACTGAAAATTATTTGACAGCGAATAGTTAAAACAAAGCAGAAAACAAAAAAAATGTCATCAACACCAGCTGAAGAAATTGGTAAGTAATTACCTTTTATTTAATTTAAATTTATATAAAATCAATATCAGATATTAAAAACACAACTACAATAGATACTTATACATTTTTATCATTAATTTATAGAATTATTAGAGCGTGTGCTATTGCGTTTGGGCTGTGCCGACAGTGATGAAAAATTGGAAGCTATTGTGGGACGCTTTTTGACGCCGGTTATATTGAAAATCTCCTCACCGCATGATGCGGTGCGCACAAAGGTCTAAAACATGATTATAAAATTATCTTCCAAAACACATACTCATCTTTCCGTAGGTCGTTGAAGTGCTGACGCATATTAAGCGAAGAGTCACTTCACGCCCCTTGGTGCAAATACCAGTTGAAGCGCTATTAGATCAATACTCTAATGCGGGCAATTCACCATTTTTGCTCAATTTCGCCATTATTTTCATAACAATGGGTTTTCCGCGTCTCAACATAGAGCAACAGAGCGCACTGGTGCCTAAAGTGCTAGTCTGCGAGGAAAAGCTGGAGAATTATCGTGATAAGTAAGTGTTTGTTGAATTTGAACGGATTTGGTATGTCCACTGGATTGTTTAATACCAATAATCTTAATTCTTTAATTATAACAAAAATATTGAGGAAGCTCCTTCAGTTTTTAATTTAATGTATTTTTTCATTCCCTTAGACTCTTTATGCTCGTATTGCCAATTTTGAGCGACATAAAACTACCAGATGATCCCGCGCGCGTAAACGAAGTCTTGAAGTTGGACGACAAGCCAACAGTACGTAAGAATTTTCTACAATTACTACAAGACGTTTTGCTGCTACCGTATGGTGTTACACAGGAGCAAGATGTGCTACCACCTGGCATGAGTTTTTATTCGTTTAAACGCGCTGCCGTTAGTAATTGGAAGGCTGAAGAGCTGGAGAAGGTTTGACACAGCGCAATAACCAAAATTACATGAATTTATTACTATTATTTTTTTTTTGTTTTAACACCAGATCAAGAAAGGCATAGTGCGCCTGATTTGCGCTGGCCTCTTCAAGGACGTCGAATCGTTTATCCTTTTGGTTTTAGCTTCCTCAGATACACGTTTCAGCGTAGCTACACCTGCCATAGCTGAGCTGAGCAAAGTGTGCACAGCAATTGATTTTGCCGATCCACATATGACCGCCCCACTCTATACGCTCTTCTGTGGCAACAACAGTCAGGATGCTGAACGCAAGACAGCGCCGTGTTGTGCACGCGTGCGTCAAAAACTTCTACAATACTTGATAAAATGCCGTGGTAAGGGCATAAATACGCCCAAAGGCATACAAGTCATATTCGAGGGTCTCTTTGGCGAGAACACAAATCAGAAATGCAAAGTGTTGGCGCTACAATTCGCAGAGAATCTTATCAAAGAGTTAGTATTTTTTTTTTTATAAATTATTTTATTAATTCTTTTATATTTTACCATTTTCTACTTTGCTTTATGGTTCATCTTGCTTATTTTGGCAGTCAAATTTATTTTTACTCACATGATTTCATTAACTGCTCAAGGGAGCGCCTTGAACTATTGGCTAAAAATTGATTTTTTCTYTAAAGAGAAAATAAATTAACTTTGCCAAAATGTTATCAAATCGCTTGCATAAATTAGACGTAACTAAATAAACTTAAAAGCTAGAAAATTAATTTTTTTTTAACAGCAAAAAGGAACAAACGGTTGGAAACCAACCGCAAATGCGTTATGTTTTATTCAACCGGTTGGACCGACGTCAAGAAGACGCTTTATAAACAAAATATATACGCATTGATACATACCTATAGTATAATATATATAAAAAAAATATATATTTTAGCCTAACTCTATTGTGAATTTTTAAAAAGTAATTTTTTCGAAATATTTTTTTTTTTTTATAAAACAGCTCGTGTCTTCATTAACATAATTTTATTGCCAGTTGGCCACTTTGAAAAATTCCCAAAGAAAATTTAAATGTAAATATGCGCCACAGGCAACAAAACAACAAGTGCCAGTCGGCTTACACGTTGAGTCAATAAACTTTATGTATTTCTAAAGCAGCATACATTAAATAAACTGGCAAGCGCAGGCAGCAAAAAAGTAAAAAAAAAAAGATCAAACATTTTTAAAGTAAAGTAAAAGATTAAAATAAAAAATTAATAAATAAAGTCATACAAGTATAAAAATTTTCATATAAGTACTAAGTACTAGATTCTGTCTCTTATACACATCTAGATGTGTATAAGAGACAGCTTAAATAATTAATATGCCACAGCGCGCGGCACTGCCGAAACGTGAGTGTATGCTCAGCAAGCGCTCAAATCAATCAAATCGCAGCTACAAAATAAAAAATAGAAAGATAGATTTCGGTAAGAAGTATATGTATCATGCGACAACCGTAAAACATTTTCGCAGAACGCTGCTCATCATGATAAGTGACAAAATGGATTAGATCTTCACCCAAATCAATTGTAGATTTACGCCCCAAAATACTTGGCGTGCTCGGAATATTAATAGTTAGCGGATTATTAAGCATTAACAAGCAGGTAGCAGGGTTAGAAATTAAAAAGAAGCGCACTAAAAAAACTCGCACGCAAGTCAAGAAAAAATACTTTCGTTGGAAATAAATTTAGGCGGTGATAGAAAAAAAATTAAGCGGCGACACATTGGCGTCAATGGTACTTTTTCGATTTTGTCATAGAATGTTATTGATGAATTCGTTAAGAAGTATTTATATATTTTTYAGCTGACCTTGTACAAGACATGCGATTTCGTTATGTGATCAAAAAAAAAAAAATTGCATGCAATATGTCAGGCTCAGAAAATGTCGCGTATTTTAAGGTATGAAAAATTATATCAATATGTATAATAACTATATAGAAGTATAATACTGTATTATTGTAGAAGCATTAGTAGAGTATATAGAACGATTTGAGTATCTATATATAAATAAAGAAGTATATACGATATGTGTGCAAAATTTAAATAATAAATATGTATTTTTTATGCAGGTCACGCTGTGGCCTATTGTTTAATTTTTTTTTTTCTCAAACACGTGTTTATATAAATCCATTAAATGTATTTGCTCGCCAATAATGTACGACAATTAAGATTTTACTATTTTGTGACACGTGCCATAGTTGTATTTCCATACAAAAATGTGTTTTTGGGGCAAATTTACAATAATTATGTCAAATAATGAAATATTGGCTGATAGGAGTATAAGCTTTAAGTATGGCATATATGACTTGGAAATATTATTATATAAGTTATTTGTGTATATTAACCATGAATTTTTTAAACGTTTTTTTTTTACTATTTTGAATAAATTATTGCAATATTTATTATTTATTTAAGATTAATTTTCTTTTTGGAAAAAATTTTAAGTTATAAAAGCCTTAAATTTGAACATGAGTTTTTTAAATATGTGATCTGGTCTACGGAAAGGAGGCTTAGGTGTCAAAAAATCAATTTTCACTTTTTAGTTGATTTCGGATGGAAGATGAGATGCTTTTTTTTTAACAGCTGTTTCCCAGAAAACTAGTTTTCGCACGTTAGCTCCCTTTTCGTAGACCAGGTCACATATATTTTTTAATAATTAGTCGAAGACTTTTTCTCACCGATAAATATATATATAAACAATGTATTGTATGTCCGAAATTTTAGTGAAAATCGAGTTTTTTGTTTTTGAGAAATCGTCATTTTGTCAAAAAAAAATTTAGACTTATTCCTTCCCTAAATTACTAAATSTAACATTACTTTAACGAAATCTCAAGGAATCTAACTTTCAATAGCAAGAAAATGAGGAACCCAATGATGAAGTTTAACTCATATTTTCTATTATGCCCTTTGAGGAAGATTAGTTTTATGAAAATATAGAAATTTTCTAATATAATTTGAGTAAAATTATAATATTTACTGTTAAAAATAAGTAAAATCTTTCGCAATGYTAAATATCGGCAGATTTCGTTGAATTATCTCAAAAATACTACAGGAATTATGAGAATATCTTAATAAAAATATAATATGTTGATCATTTTAATTTATTTATTATGGCGTTCTGTAAGTGAAAAGAATTTTTGTAAGTAGTACCGTTGCACAAATAATACAAAAATACTTTGCACACATATGTCCACGCAGATAAAACACTTATAAAACTCATTACCAAGTTCAAAAATATGCAGAAATTCTTTATGTTGTGTCAATACTGTGGAATGGTCATATAACACTTGGATTGCAGAAATGAGAGCGAAAGAAAAATGTTCAGATCCTCACTTAAAATGCAAAAAAAGTTGCATCACGAAAATCAGAATTGAGCGTTTTGTTGCTTATGATTGATTACATCTTATTACATATACGTATGTAACTACTATGAATAAAATATTAAGTTTCCGCTAACACATATAACCAATACATAACCAGTATATAATATAATGTATAACCATTTGATAACCAAAACTCAAAATTTTGTTTCAATGTGAGTGGTTTTTATTATATCGTTTTTCCTTCACCTGCAAACTTATGAAAAGTGATGTTACGTTTTTTGTTTTTGCAATTTAGMTAACGATATGTTTCGAATGAAATGATATTTTTATAGCTTTTATTTGTGTGGAATTTCCTATTATAAAAAGGAAACATTGAAATTTTGAGATTAAAAAGCAGCTTAATTCGAAAATTACGCCATCTCTGAAGAAATTGGATGAACTTACGTTATCTGCATCATTTGCGTCATAAAAAGATATGAAATTAAGATCAATGTTATATGTAAAAATATATATACACATCAAAAACGTAGACCATTTATTCCCAACATATATCACAGGTTTTACTACAGATATTCGCACAGACTAGATTAGACAGTGGTGGTCGCACCAATTAAGCAACTATAAATCTGACTATATACATATCTGGTTGAATATGGTGTGTCAATAAAACGAAAGCTAACAGCAGAGTAACAACAAAATTAACATAAGCAAAAGAAATGAATAAAATTAGTGGAAACAAATAAATTTGCATATAATATAAAATAGAAGAACTCCAAACAAAAAAATATATATACATATACATATATATAGAAGATTAGGCGAAAAAAGAACTAAATGGAACAACTTGGGCGAACTGAATACCAAATGAAACGAAGTATCTTTGCAAAGCATAAAACGAAGGTAATTTAAAGAGTGTCACCGCGCGGTGTTAACACAGTTACTGAGTCAGGCACTCAAACACACGTATGTACATACATATTACGCACATTGGGCGGCGAATGTATTGAGGAATCGGGTATATTTAGCAAAAACCTGTTAATTTAGGACTAGAAAAAAACAGCTAAAACTCATGCAGATCCCGTGAATTACAAATAAGCACGATGTTTTAGTATACTCAAATGTCACACAGCACACGCGGTGCCAGCAAATGTCCCGCTGCCTGTATGCTTTGTCTGGTGCGCGCCTGYCAAGCTAAGCTTATTCGATACTAAACAGCCGGCTTTTCGGCAAGTGCTTGGTGCTTAGAAGTCGCTGGCTGGTGTTTTTTAAATTATTTCGATTTTATCTGCACTTTGTAGCGATAAATTCGGGCGATTTATTATGATGAGTCGCTCAGAAGCTAGTTTCTGTGCAAAATACTATTTTTGTTCAATTCAAGTTTGACTTAATTTCAACTTAAAACGTTTTAGTAAACATAAATTTGCAAGAAATATAAATTATGTATTTTAAATTGTTTATTAAAACTAAATATAGTTTTAGTGCGCCAGAAAGGGGTTGTGGATGTAGAAGAAGTTCGTCTAACAATTCAATAAGCATTTAATTAGCAATTTTTTATAATTATTAAGCAATTATTATAAATTTTTATATTTTTTATTGTATTATTTATTTTATTTATTATTGCTCTGTCTCTTATACACATCTAGATGTGTATAAGAGACAGCACACGATCACCGCAAAATCGACTTGGCTCGTCACACTGCTCATTTATGTACTTATCCGTCGTTT
>NW_017535430.1:124543-148145 GCF_001853355.1 Bactrocera latifrons
AAAAAAAATATATGTGACCCGGTCTAGGCTTAGGTGTCAAAAAATCAATTTTCACTTTTTAGTTGATTCGGATGGAAGATGAGATTAACAGCTGTTTCCCCGAAAACTAGTTTTATACTACTAGTTTTAACTAGTTTATGTATATCTTGTCGCTTGGTACTCTGATACCTCGATTTTCAGACACCTCTTGAAAAGTCTCTCCAAGCATGAAAACTTAATTGTAATGAGAAGTTTCCCCCCGTTGCAGTTTCCTATTTTTTCCTTATTATCAGCTAAGAAAATTTAAATCTCGCTTACTTCTACATGAAAAAATAATTCGTTTCGTAGCTATTGTAGAAAATTAAATGCTTGAAAAGAGTTCGAATAATTTTTTATAAACGCAACACTTTAAAAGATATTAACGGTCAAGATGTGAATATTTGAAAGCAATTTTTTTCTTAAGAATTTAATGAATGAATGAAAAAAATCATTATAAATCTGAAAACTAGTAGTTTTGTCTAAAACTTGCAGGTCTACAAAAATATCATGCAAAAATAAAATGAAAAAATTAATTAAATTAAAATTAGAGTTAAATCTTAAAAACTTTTTAAATAACTAATTTTTGTAAAAAAAAATTTCAAACTCATTTTTATGCTGAAAATATAAAGTATAAGCTATTTTTCAGCATATCCTAGCATGCAACACCCATATTTTTCATGCCTTATAGGGATTTGCTTACTTACCCAATAATTGCCCGCGACATGCCAAGGCCACGCTGCAAGACACCAGCAATAGCGCTGCATGTAGCAGATATTTTTGCGGCAATATTTCCATTACGAATATATTTTATGTGCTGCTGTTTCTTCTTATTATTATAAAAATCAAGCTTCACTGCTTGTTGTCAAACACTTTTGCTGCTGCTTTCTCCACAAGTTTCTTTTTGTCGTTTTTTTTTTTTTAGTTTTTCCGCACGCCTCCAACGCCGACTTTTAACACTTTTACGGAGTTAATTTTTCTTTTGCAAGTCAACTAACACTTTTTAGCTTTATTGTGAGTGATTACAGCACACTGCGCTATAAGACTTTCTTCTTAACACTTAAAGACAAAGGTTCACAAAATAAATACTCGTAAGATCAATTTTGCTTTTGCTGCTTCGGCTTCTTTTTTTAATTTTGAACACACTTTTAATTTTGGTTTTCAAAACTTGTTTTTTAATTCTTTCACCAGTTTTGATAAATTTCTTTCAAAAAAAAAATAATTTTCAAATTTTGCTCACAATTCAGTAATTTAATAAATTTTTATTCGCCAGAAATTTATTCGAACGCAACGAAGACAGACAATGTAATTCCAATATCCACTCTCGTCGTTCGTGTCCAGTCAGCTAGACTTGAAGGCGTCTTATGGTTGGCCGTACGCGGCTGTCGTACGCTTTTATATCACCCAACAAATCAATTCCACTGAAAAGTGTGTGGTTGAAAAAAAGAAGAGTGAAATTAAGCGCACAAAACGCAGTGGAGACGACGCACTGACGACAACGRCGACACCGACGATGATCGCAAAGCGCGAAATGGCCCACCGCAGCGTCGCGTCGCTGATCGCGAGTATCGATCGGAATATGCTAATGCACGCGATCGCTGTCTTTTCCGTTGGTTCGCCGCATGCTCATTAAAGTGTTGCTTCGTTTTTGTTGTCTCCAATTTCTCATTTCAGTTTGCTTAGCTTTTTTGTTGTTTTTATGCTTACCGTTTGCGTTGCTTGCGCTATAAAAAACACACAGTATAATTGAGTATTGACCGTCGCCGGCAGCGACTGAAGAGCGTTCGAGTTTGTTTGCTTTTATCAGTCACTCACAACAGCTCTCAGCGTGTTGATAACGTTTATGTTGCTGGCAACATGTTGCAGCAGACATATTCGCTATTTGCACATGTTTCTTAACACCATAAAAGGGTTGGTATCGAAACATTCTCACGCYCACGAAACGCAAATAATCAAAAATCTATGAATTGTCATAACTAAGCTCCTCATTAAGATACAAAATGTTAGTTGGTACAAAGAGACTTTATGGGAGCCGATATCAAAATTGSACCTCGAGCGTGTCACCGTCCACATTGAAATAAAATTACATAACTMCGATTCAATTCAAAATATTTCAACCAAATTCAGAACATAACTTTATCCTGATATTCCCTTATCACAGTGCAAAAAGTTTTGAAATCAGATTTATTTCTTTCACTTTCCAGTATACAAATCACGAGTAAATACATCGCTATAAAACTATCTACAAATAGTTCCTTTAAAGTACGCCTCTTATGACCAAAAATTGTCCAAATTTGAAAAATTATCTCTCTTCCGCTTTTTTGCTCTTTATTCTATCCTTTATAAAAAGTGTGACAGTAATCCGATTTACATAGTTCAAATATGAACCGTTTCGTTCAATAATCTGTTTCCATCTAGACCTCAACTTCATAATACCCTCCTCGTAAAAGCACCCCTCCTTATTTGCGACAGCCATTTTTCACAAGCCTCTTTTGAGTTCAACTTTACACCAACAAGGGCGTTTGCCATGGACAGAAACAGGTGGTAATCTCTTGGAGCTATCTCCGGGCTATATGGTGTATGCGATAAAACCTCCCATCCGAGCTCCCGCCGCTTCTGTCTACTCATCAACGAAGTGTGTGGTCTGGCGTTGTCCTGCTGGAACACTACACCCTTCCAGTTGATCTGATTCAAGCGGTTTAGTTGTTCGCAAAAGATGGTTACATTAAGCGTCTGGCCATTAGGAAGCAGTTCATAGTAGATTATTTCCTTCTAATCCCCAAAAAATACAGTAAAATCTTCCTGGCCGTCAATCCCAACTTGGCKTTTGGGACGATTCATCGGCCTTGGACCACGACCGTCTTTGCTTGATATTGTCGTATGTGATTCATTTCTYGGCGCCAGTTACCATCCGCTTCAAAAATGGGTYGGGTTCGTTCCTTTTCAGCAGCATATCACWGGCGTTTTTGATCTATCCATAAAATGGTTTAGTAACTAACTCCCATCTTCTGAACGATGTCTAACTCGATGTTTTCCATGATTTGATCGGTATGCGTGGTCACAGGTATTCCGCCGGCTGGCTTATCCATGGTGAAACCATTCCTGCGCAGTTCGAAGTGATAGATTACCATCCCCAAAATAAATCTAACGGAACCTTTCTCCAGCAGATTTTCCTTTAACGAAGGAAAACTTTAAAATAGCGCGAATTTAGCCGTTAGTGAACTCCACGTTTACTCGTCTATAACTGTTGAACGCAATATCCAAAGTAGTGCATACCGTCGTTGTATAGGTTATGTCAAGACCTTTCAAACCACGTATAGCGTTGCGAGATACGAGCTCTCTAACGCTTTATACATAGCCGCGAAATTCAAAAAAAAAAAAAGGTGGAAGATATTTGACAACCTAATATTTGATACTTTTTGAATCGAGCCACAAAAGCTCTATACAGGGGCGCATCCATGGGGTAACTGCGGAGAGTTAACCAAATATTTTATTTATTTTGTGAAGAGATAATATAGACAAACGATGAAAAACCTGAATGATGAGGAAATCTTTAACGAATTTGAAGTACTGAGATTGGATTGGGCTGAAATCCTCTCCGACTTTGAATCAACTGAGGGCGATAGCAAAGATTCGGCTCATTCCATTWCCGGCACGTTTGATTCCGAGGACGACATAGTTGCCGTTGTCCAATTTATTTCCTCATGCAGCTTTAAAAGACAGTAGTTTTGATATTGAAAATATAGAGCCACCCGAATAATGAAATCATCTCCACTATGTGAGTTTTCCGGCAACCAAGGTTTATCAGGTTATGTTTGGCGGGTTTCAAAAAAACACTTTACAGCACATTTAGCTTGCTTGATCGCAGAAGACATAGTGAGTGATTTGGTATTTCAAACCAGCCACTACGAGAACATGCAATATTCCACTATCATGAATTGTTTTACTAGATGGAATATACTTAAACATCCGAAAAAARAGGATKTTTTKAGAATTTTTTTGAAAAATTAAATCCAAGCTATACGAAATCTGACGAAATGTTGTGTGCTTTCGCAATAGTTATAAGATGGATTCAAGTCTCTCAAAGAGTCTGCTTCAGAGAGTATTGTTTTCGCTATGGCAGAAACAACTTATAAAATCAAATTTCTATGTATAACTCATTCATTCTACTTTGAATAAAATTTAAAACTTTACATACCAGAAATGAATCACAGCATCTTTTCTCAAAGTATATACATAAACTTTTTAATATTTTTATACATAAATACCTAGTCTATCTGTTTCCTAAATAACAATGAAGCTCTTTGGTGGCAAGTTTCTTTCGAATTTCGAATATTTCGTGGCGTTAAATTCAAATATTTATTTAAATATTATTTATAGCTATGCTTAAGCATTTGATTTCTTAACTTTTCGTATAATAAACTAATATTCACAGCTTCGTGCGGCGGGTCCCCACACACATAGACACATGCGYGGTACACATTCATAACTGCCATTTAATTGTATTATAACTCTTAATTACAGCAGATTTGCATATTAAATCACTTTCGATCGAACAAAGCAGCTAATGCTGAGGAAATTATATGATCACGCAGCGGCAAAGAGGAGAAATAGCCTAAAATAAAAGGCAATAAATAGATCTACAGAAACAAAAATTTTAATACATATCCATATCTATATAAAATGATATGTATGCATCGCTATTTACCAAACAATTCATAAATATTTAAATTTGGCYGCTTACTCGTAGATGTTGTCGTGGCTTGATCAACCAACCGGCGTATAGTTGAACAAACAGCACTTTTGGAGCCACCGGTTAAGAGGTTATGACGTTTGTTGGTTGGCTTGTTTATGACACAGCCACGACATGAGCATCCGTTGCCCTGATCGGTTTATTATGTTTTCTGGCTGTTTTTGAAAAAAGTAAAGAAAAACAAATTGGTAGTAAATTACAACAGAAAAGAGACAGATTCTTGATATAAAAAATGTTTGTACGTTTGAAGTGTTTTTTTTTTGTTTTTTTTTTTCTGTTTTGGTAGTATTTTTTGTTGTGCTAATAATTATGAGTATGGCTTTAGACCTGGAAAATCTACCAGTAAAGAGATATTCGAAACGCACCACCTCTTTGTCGATTTTAAAGAAGCCTTCCTTGGCACGAAAATCAACTCCCTCTGTGCCGTTATATTCTTCAACCTGTTGCTGGAGAAAATAATACGAGATGCATAGCTAAGTATTCTATAACAGCGTACAGTTGCTGGCCTAAGTTGTGATTGCTCAAGATTGGAYAAGGGAGCGAAGCGTATGGGTCTKGTTGTCAATCTCTCATTAATATAACCTCATMAAACAAACGATTTGGATCGGACGTCGCTGTTGACWGTCATAATTTTGAAGTCGTGAATAATTTTGTCTCAAAATAATTTTGAAGGTGTAGATAACTTCGTATGTACACCAACAACAACGACCAAAATCCARCGCAGAATAACTCTTGCCAACAGTTGCTATTTCGGACTGAGTAGGCAAATTAAAAGTAAAGTCCTCTTTCGACGAACATAGACTAAACCCTACAAGTCACTCATCATTCGCGTCCTGATATATGCTCACTAATGATTGTTTTTTTTTTGTTTTTTTTTTAGCTTAAAAGAGGCATAAGACATAAGGTGAACATGATTTAGCTAAGCGATGGTGCCAACATTGCCCGATTTAAAAGCTGCAATTTTGGATGGGAAGACGGAAAACGTGCTGGGTAACCAAAAAGGTTTGAAGGTGAGRAACTGGATTGAGCGATTAAGACTGTTACCAAACACAAGAAGAGCTCGCGGAATTTGTGCAAGTTATTCAAGCAGCCATTTCAMAGCATTTAAAAATAGTCASATATATTCCACACGATTTTGWACGTTAGAAAAACTGCACGAACACTACTAAATGAAGTCATTTCTGTATCAGATTATGACTTTATGACTGGGGATCAAAAATGGCTTCCCTACGACAACTAAATATTTAAAAAAATACTTTATTTTATTTTCAATTTTTTAAAATTGTATCGGGTGTATAGCTAAATAAACCGTGACAATATTTTTCAAATAATTACATATTTATATTCAATCAAAAATCGAGTTTTGGTAGACCAAAAGCAACCAAAATATTGAGTAGAGTTCAACTTTATTTAAAACCCGTCATTTCCTAATTTTATTTTATTTTATTTTTAATTTTGTTTTTTTTTTTTTTGTTTTTTTGATCAATGGACATTGTATGGATAATATCTTCTATTAACGGATTTTTTTGTTAGGAGTTATCCGCGGAGAAAGCCGAAAAAAATATTTGAATGTTTTCTTGAAAATGTGCCTCTATTTTTTATAGCCGAGTTAAGCTGAAATGGAGAACGGTTTTGCTTTTGGATAAGCAGTTACAATTGTAGGACTATACCCAAATAGCCAATAGCAACTTTTGTGTAAGATGCGATAGCCAACCCGTGTGGGGCCTGAAAAAAAGATGTAGTATGTTTAATCCGCCATTTAMATAAAAGATAGCAAGCTACAGCGGATCCACTTCGACATAATCGATTGAAGTCTAATTGCAGCGTYTCTTCACCAGATGTCTGGCTGCGAGCGGGCGTGGGTCTTGAAATAAGCATCTCGCTATATAAATGTGTATAAAGCTAAAAAGAAAATTATTAGATTTTTATGAASGTAGACAATTTTGAAAGCAATAATCCATAGTAAGAAAGATCCTCTTCTCAACCTCAGACCGCTTATAAATTTTTTTCTTTTCTGTTATATCTTACTTTTTCCTTGGGTTTCAAGATACTATGAATTTTTGTKCCATTTTTACCATTTTCAAAGACTTTTATACTGGAATATTCCAAAAATTTATAAATATACTCTTTACATTTGAAAACAATTTAAACGTTTATTATTTACTATTTCTTTAATTTTTTATTATTTATTTATTATTTTTTTAATTTCTTAAATCGTCTTTTAAAGACTGTCACATAAGGAGTTCCCCTTAAGTATACAAAGAATTAAGTTCAATTATAAAAATATCCATATATTGGTATATTCCATATACCATCAAATAATCATAATAGTTCGTGCTAAAATGAAAAAAAAAGTATTCTGCATATAAAGGGGTTATGCTGACACTCGAAATCTTATCACCTCATTCATATGGGGAATTCTACAATTAATAACTTAATGAATAACAAAAATCAGCACCGCGACTTTCCACAAATTTGTATTCACAGAAATCGTGAAAAGTTGAGTAATTTTTTATAATAACTGGAATACACATGGCGCCATAAGTAAACTCATAAAGTTTCCCTACATTTTACAAAATGCAGTTTACCCATTCACCCTTTTGCAACCCAAAACTACAAAATAATGCAAATATAACAAATTATTTATACAAAGAACAGACACTTTCATTTGACCAACATATTACTCATTATTGCTAAATCCWCACATGTCAATTTACACGTTGAAAAAATGGGTAAAGAATTGATCGAACAAAAGAACAGCATTTAACACGCGATAATTTCACATGAAAGTCCTGCAGCAAGCAAGCARAAASRCTGGCATTAGYCGTAGCACGCTTTTCTGCCATTTTTGTGGCTAAAGCTTCTATTAATATGTTTTCAGCATTTCCGGCGCCGAATAGCWTGTGCGCGTTCTTTAAGCACGCCACGCCAGCTGTACGTACACACACACCAATATAAATTCATCTAATTAAGCAGTTAAATGATTGCCAACCCCACCTGGTGACTGACTAGCTGGCTGTTTGTCTATATTCTGCCAGCTGAGTTGCCTTTTGTAGCTTTTTGATTACCTTTTATACACGAAGTTAATTCTTTTTGCGGCATTAATTAGTGTATGTCTGTTATTCGCTGGCCCAGCTGCTGACTGTCCGCTGCCGACTTGTGTCTGCGCTGTCAATCAGGTGTGTCGGCGCAGTTGCTGGGTTAAGCCACACGCGCGCTCGCTGAAACAAGTACAGAGTAGACAGTCAAGTGGTGGAGGAGTGTCTTGCACAATTTTGATTTATAAGGCAAGCTCCCGGCTATTCCACATTTTAATACATATTAATTTGTTGAATTGATTTTTTGCATAAATATTGAGATATAGAGCTACATGTGCCGGGTGCTGTGGGAAAATAAAGAGAAGACCAGCAATAACAAAAACAAAAATTGTATATAACATATGGACTCATTGCCTTTAGTAAATACTTTCGATTACTCTAATGAAATAAATTTTTATAGCACACATATTTGAACGAGCCAATAAGGTTAGCTGATAAGAGTACCGATAAGGTGTTGTAGTGCATAAGCAGATAGTTGAAGTGACATTTAGGGAGAGGGAAAACAATAGCTAGTCGATCGACTGCGAAAATATTCTTAGGTTCATGGGCGAAATTTATAACTMACAAGGTTGCAAGTACTAGTTGTGAATAAGCTACGAAGATATGATAATTGACAAAAACTAATTGAARATAGCTGAAAGTATGATATGCTCATTGTAACTGAACACCATTCCTAAAAAATGAAGTAATTTTTTGAGATTTGCGAATAGGATTAGATTGCTGGCATTACAAATTTGTTGAGACAGGAAAATGGAAAAAATATTCTTCTYCTTCTTTATTGACACAGATACTGCTTACGCGGTTATACCCGAGTTTAGTCGCTTTTGTTTTCGCTGTTTGGCGCTAATTCGAGATTCCAAGTGTAGCCAGGTCCTTTTCCACCTCCTTTCCTTTTTTTCCAACSGAGTGGAGTTCTTACTCTTTCTCTGGTCCCCAGCGGGTACTGTGTCGTATAATTTCAGAGCTGGAGTGTTTTCGTCCATTCGGACAACATGACCTAGCCAGGGCAGCGGCTGTCTCTTAATTAACTGCACTATCCAGCTCTTCGTTCCATCGAATGCGATATTTGCCGTGGCCATTTCTCGCAAAAAATCGTAACGCCGACTCATCAGATGTTGTCATCGCTTATGCCTTTGCATCATATAGCAGGACGGGAATAATGAGTGACTTATAGAGTTTGGATTTTGTTCGTCGAGAGAAGACTTTACTGCTCAACTGCCAACTCAGTCTGAAGTAGCACCTGTGGCAAGAGATATCCTGCATTGGATTTCGAGGCTAACGTTGTTGTTGATGTTGATACTGGGCGTGGATGCCTAGTTCACCAGACCCACTTGCTTCGTTGCCTTATCCAATCTGGAGAAAGCATAACTAACGGCGCGGTTGTTAAAGCCAATGATATCAATATCATTAGCATTAGCAGCAGCTGTACACTCTTCTCGGTTTAGTTCTGAAGCTCGAATTATTTTCTTCAGTAACTATTAATTGCTATTCTAAAAGTCAGCAGAATGAGAGAAATATACATATATATGTTTATTGAAAGGATTATAGAAGTGATGTTGTCCGGTTTTGTACGTACAAGGTAGGCAATTCATTCATCTACATATACTACGCGTTCCTTTCAAGTGCTACATAAGTGTGTCTAGTTTCAACAAAATCTGCAACTTGGAAATTCCGAAGGTCAATTGGCTTTAATAAAACTACATGCAAGTTATATTTTCATCTTATTCTATTTTAAGAAATGGTAAGATTTTGCTTCCGTCTGCCTGGATTCTCTAAAATAAAAACTACAACTCTAAATATGTTTCAGAGCAAGTAAACGCATAAATATATATGCATTCATATAATAGAGATATACATATGTATGTGTATGTGCGGGGGAACTAATGAAAGTTCGTTAAAAATTGTTTAGCACGTAAATTTGTTTCAAAAATTTGTGAAATAGAGGAAAACAAATTGTGGACTGAGTTGAGTACAACCTTGCTTAAGAAATGGTCTCTACGCCATATTAGGTAATGTCCTCCTAAAAGCACACACATTTGATTTGTTCTAAATTTCCAACAAATCGAACACTTTTAAGTCCCCCACATATATGTATATATTATATAGAATTTGTAAGCATAATATTCTCTCTCACTTATTTTACGTGCCGTCACTTTTAAATCGATTAAATATGCTTCTGTCCAAAATCACTTGCTTGTAGGCATGTACGCGCGAAAAGAGAGCATAAAAATATAAATAATCGTTGCCGCAATTGTGCGCATAAATTTTAATAATTGTGATCTTTTCGCCGTTGCTCGCGGAGTCTCCGCGTCCTGGTGCGCACAAAATAAATCACGCAGTTGTGAGGCATTGTGCCACCGTCAACGCCACCGCCAGGCGATGCAGCAGTGAAGCACGTGCAAAAAAAGCCGCCAATATCGACGACCGGCGACATGTGTGGCGTTTCTGCCTCATACCTGTTTTCCGAAAGCATTCATGCCGCATACGCGAGCTACATGTTCGCATAAGTGTGGGTTTGTGTGTTAAGGCTCCGCTTCTCCGCAGAAATTGGCCCCTGCGGCAAGTGCAATCATCACCAAGAGCACCAGCGCGGATCCACGAGCCACTGAAATCAGCAGTTGGTCGCTTCGACAACGAGTTTTTCAGTATTATGTCTTCCCTTTACAGACGAAGGTATGCCTTCATTGACTCATTTCGTTCGTGCAACGCTGACGAAAAATGAACAAATTGCAATTGTTGCGGAAACGCGCTTCGCCGGCACAAATACTGCGTCAATTTTGTGGTTTTTCCTATTAGTAGTTAACGGTATTGCGTGACTTTCGGCGAAGGGCATGTGACTGTGCCGCTTTGTTTGCCTTTTGACAAGCCAAGCTGAAGACTTTACCCTTGCTCACTCACTCATACACTCACTTACTTTTATTAATTACAGTTTTATAGCTTTTATGTTTTGTTATCTCTTCAATGTAACTCCATGAATCATTTCATTATTCCTTCTGTGTCTGCTTGTACTGTGTCTTACAAGCATATGAACTTTTCATAATTTCATACCATGTGTTGTTGTTCTTGTAGCTCACCCAATTATTCATTCATTCATTCTTTTTTTCTTTCTGGCTGAGTAAGTTTTCTTGTAACATTTCTATTGATGAATATCATGATTAATAAAGCGTAGCAGTCAATTTGTTAAGCATACGAAGCAAATGCGTACTGTGTGTTTTAAAAATATTCGTACTTGAAGTGGTTTATGGATTAATAATAATAAGTCAGCGCTTAGCTTAGGTGTTTCACGAAATGATGAGTTCCAATCTGCGCTGTCTTTGTGGCAACTATACAAACTAACTATCACAAAACTATTTCTGATTTATACAAAACTATTTGGTTTCCGAAGGCATTCAACTGAATCTTGATATCCATACATTACAATAACTGAAGGCACATAATTCTGACGTCAAGTGTAACCCAGCTTGAAGCGTGCCTGTGGCTATATTTTTTCACTAACGACATTATAAATTGCTGTTGCTTCCGTGTTTTCATTTCCTACTCTCCCAAAATCTGGTTACCTACTATCTGTTCTTCGGATCAAATTTATGTACACAATAAATTCGGGTTCATAATTTATTATTATTTTATTAGCTAACATACTGTTATATTTTTATGGATTATATTTCGCTAGAACTAGTAAATGAGCGAAAAGTATTAGTATATTTGGCTAGCAGACGTGGTTGAAATTATGAATATTTATGGGTRAAAAATACAATAGTTTATTCCAATAAAAAGCTAAATTTGCATTTAATAAATTTTTATTATTATGAATTAGTTAGTATTCATATATATAATTAGCAAAAATAAGTTCATTTATAACTTTTTTTTTTTAAATAATAAAAATAGTAAGGGCACTAAACATCAAAAGTTCCCTTTTAATGAATATTCGACCAAACCAASGTTCGAAGACAGTATTCAAAGTCAATATATGTACATATATGTATGCGCCTTCGAACTCTGAAATTGGGTATATTAAAAAAGTTCTTTAATAATACATAATAATATGCAGGTTAGGTCAGGTTAAGAAATCGATCCTGACAGAGATCTCACTTGAACAGCTTAGAACACCAGTCCGTGGTGTTACCTAAAATACTTCCTTACGAATAGACAAAACGCTTTAAGCCTTTAATAACACAGAAAGTGCGTGGATACTCATTCTCTCCCCTACTAACAACTTTGATAAGCTGCACCCGCTAAGGCTTCAATCTCACCGCATGAACATTTATTAGACAATACCCAGTATGAATTTATAGTATTACGGCAAGATTAACTTTGCTTAAGGCAATTCAAAAGATCTCCAGTGTTCTGCTCTATTTCTAGTGACGACAGGCACTTCCATACTAACTTTGAACGTACAGTTAACGAGATCAAAGCTAGTTTCACCGCTCTGCTGTTGGATTGAATGATACCTCCGTGAAAGAGATTGYACTTCGAACACTAGATCTACTGCCAACTTAATAGTATCCATTTTCGCTAAAAAAAACTACACTGATTCGGTAGCCCAAAGCTAAGGTTGACGGAATGCTTTGTTGCTTCATCTCTCCTGCTGCTGTCGTATATTTCAAGCTTTACTGAGCTGGCAAGTGTAGCGATTTTGTTAACATCGGAGCCGCATCGGTCCGTGGCTTCTTTCTAAAGGAGGATTCTCTCTCTTGCGACCTCTGCTGCTTCATCGATGCTTGAAGCATGTTTGTTCCTGCTTTTTCAATGTCCGTACCACTTAGCCCTCTTTTGGTCCATTCAAATGAGCTAATATGCAGTTCAGATTCCAGCTCAGCCTGCTTGTCGTCGTAACGCTTCAAAATCTGGGCTGCCATATGACGATTTAACTTCAGTTTTCCAGCTGCCGTCACTTATTTCCTAACGGAGCTACTCACCCCCTTGAACTTAGATGAGGTTCCTCTACTAGTCCTTCACCTTCCGCTAGCCTGCCAACTTAAGTAGCGGTAAGTCATTTTTCCTCGATTCTACCATTCATGAATGGTRTGTTCAAACCAATTCAACTTATAGTTCAATCTAGGTCTATGTCAAGCCAAGGATCAAAATTACTTAGGAGTGAGAAAGGTTGTGAAGACCGTTGGTCATATAACGTTACCCAGGATGTAACACACGGAGATGAACTTGCTCTACATGCGAAAATGTAAGTTATTAAAAAGTGTATAAATACATAAACAATCCACGATTTCTTCTTATTTCATTGTTGTATTTTTTTCAAACACGCTTATATGGCAGATAACACAAGGGGAGAAATTTCGATCCTCGAAAAAAAATGATACTGCAACTGATCAATACACAACCCAGACGGATTTATGTAAACTGCACGCGCAAACCGAATCGATAAATTTTTTGTCATTGTTTGGCGGAGMACTTTTTATGCTCGTATAAACTTCGTAATCCATGTGTAAATTAGTGTGTGTGTGTTTGACAGCTATTTGTTGACATGTACAGTTAATTGAACAAAGAATTTGCTTTCAACCTTTTGTCTCCAACGGAATCGGGGCTACGGAAACATTGAAAATGTTGCAGAAGTGTTTTTTTGAGTCTACTTTAACACGAAGGCAAGTATTTGAGTGGTCATCAGAGGTCATTAGTCATGCAAGACTTGCTTCATGCGAGTTGGGCAACCATCTCTATTAACGAGGATGACATTGAAAAAGTCTTGGTATAAGAATGGCTATGACGGAAAACTGTCCAACAGTCTAGCGCTCCCAAATATAGGGAGTAATAAAGATAAACCGAATAACTAAAATTCGCTGAAGGTACTGCATGATATTTCAGCCGAAACTTAAAACAAGTGTATAAAAGKTATATTAAACATATTTTAAGGGCTCAGAAGCCTACTTCGAAGACGATAATAAAGACTTGTAGTAAAATACATGAAAATCTAGTATTTTTGTCAGCCCGTGTCAAACTTATAAGAGCACTGACCGATTTTAAATATTTCTGTATATCGTTTAATATGCGATTTAGCTCCCTCCCTCCTGGTACACACTATAGCTTTTGTTAAAGAACATTATAATGGACGAAAGAAGTTAAAACTACTGTAAGCTAATTTGAATGAAAGGCAAAAATTCGATTGTATTACAGTGGTCGGCATTTCATAGCAAAATTTTGCAAACTAACTTTACACGTACGCTTACGCTCTATCGTTCAGTCGTTGTCGAGCCAACAACGAATAAACATCACGCAAGACTATAGCGCAAAACCAAATATGCMCTGCGAGAAATATTTTATATGATTCTAAATGCGTTTGGTGCCATGCAATRCCTTTTATGTTCCAAGTCTTTTAATGATAACAAGGAATATATCCTTAAAAGACATTTTGTWAATTTTCATTATACTATTAATTATTTAAATGAAAAAAAAACGAAAATGTATTTTTAAAGAAAAAATAAATATTTTTTTTTGCTTAATTTTAATTCCAATTCCTCACTCTGGGCTACTTTTTTTCAGTTCTCACCAACACAGTGACAGATGCTCTCATGTCGACCACTGTTGTATTACTATTTTAAGATACATAGTTTGAATTTTCCTTCAAATAAATTTCCCTAAATCCATTGTGTTACAAGCGACAAAAAATGTTGTAATTATTTTATTTACAAGTGTATAAAAATTTAACTTTCTAAGCCGAACGGCAATTAAAAATTTTAAAACAACATATACTTAAACAGAAACTACACCCACCTGCCATATTCTTTCTGAATATTAGATTTATTTTGCGTACCCATTATTTGTTAATTAAATGCAGTGCAACAAATATTCCATAATCGCTTGCGATATCCATTCGCATTAATAAACCGCACGCGACGCTTCACAAATAAACGCAACCACAGACATACATATGTACATATATATATATATTTTATATGAATTTATTTYGCATTAATGACAGGCACACTAAAGTGTTTGTTGCTATTGTCGCAGTGCGTTCGGCTGACAGGCAGCCTGATTGATAACACACCCAACACCGCAGGCCCAATACCGAGCGAGCACCCACAGAACCAGCAGTGGCTAAGCCATTAATTAAAATACGTTTTTATGCGCAATTAAATGCAGACAATTATAAATATATAATTACATTTGTTGCTGTAATTGTATTTGAGTAATGCAAATTAGTTATTGGGCTTTGTAATGCAACGCCGAGCATTTCATATGCAAATTAATATGAGACAATGGAAATTCGTTTACAAATAAAATTCGGTTTCGCTTTGTTTTATTTATTTATTAYTATTTATTGTTWTTTTTTTAWTGTTTCTGAAAATTAGCGAATTAGCGATTAGCATGAGTGTGCGTGTGTAGGTGGTTGTGGCTAAAATTTGATAAAAAATTTATAACATTTACAAGCGATTACTTTGAAGGCGTTAATAATATATTGATAAGAAAAGCTTGCTATGCTTTTATTGGAAAACTAACGGTAATTCTGAAATAAATACGCAAATAACTCATTGAAACGCTTGCATAAGCAGCAATTTTCGTGTTTCTTCTGAAATGTGCTGCTTGGATGAGTGTATGTATGTATGTGTATAAAAACTCAGCATTCATGAATATTGTTAGCGAATAACGGTCAACTTGATGTGTCATTTTCCATTATCTATTGACACCAGGCAGACACTTCCTCAATCAATAATATTGAATATTGCAAACAATTGAGTATATGACAACACACGCGTGGCTTTATGTACAGATATATGTAGGTATGTGTGAGTAGAAAACTTGACAGGCAATATTTTTAATGTCATCAATTATCCATTTTAAGCCAAATAATACATACTGTTTACAAACATATTACTATGCACAAACAAAAATTTATACTAGAAACAGTAAAGATTTTAACATTTAACTTAACATTTTGAAATGGAAATTATTTTCAGTATCAAAATTAATTAGATTAATTAAACAATTAGTGTTTTCAAATATGCCAGAAACTGAATGTGTAAGAAAATTRTATACATGAATGCATTCGACCACTTAAAATGACACTTGTAATGAATAAACGAAKAGCAACTCAATGCTGAGTCCATTTTCTAAACTAATTTTAATCACAAGGATAATGTCATTATTAAGATGTAGATAATTAAGATGTTATCTCATATTGGTACCTTTTCAAAGTATTCTAAGTGGTTTTATTATCATCAGATTGTGATGCGGATGTGTAACCAAATTATGTTGCAAGTTGACATTTTATGCGAGTGCGCTTCCAATTAGTCAATTTAGTAAATAACTTGGGCTATTGCTTAAATTATTAGTCGTACTCTCTTTATCATACAATATAACAACAAATTTTTATTAGATTAACAACTAATTGACACACTACGTCAAAAGATGAAAMGACGAAAAGGGATAGCAATAGCATAACTATCAAGTTTCCACATATTTTTTTTTGATTAATTATAAATCAAAGGCAGAAGTAGCAGTTTCCTTTAGGGGTCAGTAGGGTAATCTTGCCTGCTTTTTTGACATTTTTTTTATAGAATTTTTTATTCTACAATAGAACTTTTTTCATATAGCATGGGGTATATCGTGGAGTGTATAAACAAATTTTTTTCGGAATTTTTTGATGACATCTGTCTGAAACACCCAAACACCAATTTATTATTAAAAAGTACGTGAACGGTTATCGTCACTACTAGAATCATGAAAAAATGTTGATAAATGAAAAAGTAATTAACTTTTTTTATTTTAATCTTTCTCCATGTTTTTACATAMATTTTGTTAAAACATTGTCAATAAATTATAAAAAAAGGRAAAGCCAGGCGTTTTGTGATAAAAAAAGTAAAAATTAAGAAAATCGGTTGAGTAGTTCGACCGGAATCGTGTCCGCCAGTTTAAAAAAGTGTGTTTTTGAGAAAATCGTGCTTAAAGGTCGAGGTGTGCACTGCGAGCGCTCCGAACGTCCAGCGCTATTATTAATTTTTAGCCTTTTTCGAAACCTTCCAATGGAAAAGTAGGCTTCTACATTAATTTTAAGGGTAAAGGGAACTGAAAATTAAAAAAAAAAATAAAAAGTTTTGGAAAAAAGATTATTCTACTAACCCCATAAGTTTTCAACAATTACGAAGTTCCTTTCTTTCAAAAGTTAAACATTATTTGCACATTTCAAGTCAAYTGAGTAAGTTTGTATATGAAGACTGATAAATCAATTTGTATCCTAATTATCTCAACTAATTGAGTTGTTTCAAAACAAGCAAAAAATCGAAATGAAAATAGACAGTTACCACACCATATACCATACCATATATAGCATAATTGAGAAAAAGCACTGGTTATTCTGCTAAAACTCACAATATCTCATTCTTCTTATATTTAATAGTTGTAAGACACCATCTTAATAAATTTGACCCGGGGCAAAGTGTAACGCTACCAGCACCAATAACATATTACTTTCCAGCACCAATAACATATTACTTTCCAGATATGTACAACAAATGTTATTATGTTCGTGTGAAGTTAAATCTTCATATTCAAATGGCGTCCACGGCTTTCTTTTTCAGGAACGAATTCGATGAAACCAATTTTCCAGTACTTTTTTTTTTTTACTAAGTCAAGTCGTATGTCATAAATAGCACATTCAATATTGACTTCTAATTCTTCAAGCGAGTCAGGTTTACTGTTTAAGACCAATAGCCCCACATTAAGTAGTCAAATGGTTTTAAATCACAACTTCTTGAAGGTCATTCAATGTCAAAATATCTTGAAATAATCGAATATCCAAGCTTTACTCGCAACGATTCGGTTGTTGCAGGTGCTATGTGGGCTACTTACCACGTCTTGTTGAAACCACATGTTACCAATATCAGCGTCTTCCAATTGCAGCCAAAAAAATTTGGTTATCATAGACAGTTTTCTCATTAACCGTTCAGACAAAATTGAGCCTCAACAGAGAAGATGCTTTTTTTTTTTAAATCGTTATCGTTTTGAAATTGTTCAAATGCAATATCAATAAGTTCACGACATTTACGGTAGTTCAGTAGCTGCAATTGTGTGAAAACATATATATGGATGCAAGTCCAAATTATTTCTCCAAAGCCGTACAGATCATGACACAATAAAAATTACCGAAACGACTCTTTGAAATCATATCCAATATTTCCCACATATTCACATTATTAATGATCGCTGTTACTTCAAATAAAATTACTTATTATTCCAAGCAGCAGTAAACATTAATACACCAACTATCCGCAATTATTTACATACTATACCTGCATAAACAACATATGTATACCATATATATTCTATACTTATGTATGTAATTTTGTTCAGATATTCATTGCCAACATAATCAAAAGCTGTTGTGAAAATCTGTCAGGCGTCATTTATAATATATTTATTAATTAAAAAGGCATCAAATATTTGTTTTGCCTAGGCTTCTCTGCAACGGCAAAACAATCAGCTAATCACAACTCGTTCTGATGCAAGTAATTGAAATATAAATAACATGCCTCAATAATTATTATTTATAATGCATTTTAAGTTCAATTGCTACTTTATTTTTCAGTCGAAATCAATTACTGCTGCTTGACTTTGCTTTACAAAGTTTTTAAATGAATATTTGTTAGGCTTGAGTTATTTTTCATGAGATCTTCGAGCAATAATTGAAGTCCAGTGTAGCAGTCGTTGAACTTAAGCCAGGTTTGAGACTTAGACCCAACAGCAACGTTGATCATTTACTCATTGATTTTGTTAATCATTTTAATATTGATCTGAATGAGTCCTTGAAAATATAAATGCAGTATTGTTGTCAATATATACAGAAAATCTATATTAATGGAAAATATAAATGAGAAAAGCTTGTTTAAAAGAGCTTCTTCTGAACTTTTTACTAAGATTTTCGCGTCAAAGCTATTTATAATCGTATTATTCTCATAAGTAACACCTACTTTAAAAACTAGCTATTAAAAGGTATTGAATTATTACATAAATATCGCGCTTTCCTCTTTTAAAGAGAGAGCTACTATAGTCTACACAGATTTCAACAGGTACCTGGTTAAAGCGTTTTATGCTTTCTAACACTACTACTTATTACATGGATGATTTGCCGATGTCCTGATTTACAATAAACTATATATTTACAAATATGAAATTTAAAATTCTCGTATACACTTAAACTAGTTTGAAAATGCCGTCAAAATTAATTTAGAATCCAGAATTCAATATGCTGACAAATAAATAAACATACATACATATATGTGGCCAGTCAAAAACAAGCCTGAGCTTATTGTCATTTGACCAATATTTTATAAAATCTATATGATTTGTTTTTAACGAAGACCAACTTTCTAACCGTTAACTGCAGACAGGTTRTATTTGTAAACAAGTAAATAAATTGATTTTAACTTACAAAGCCAATTGATTAAGTTTAGTTATATTTCGATTAAATTTAGTAGCCGGTTTGCCTTGAACATTTAGCATATTTACTATATCGATTGTATTTCTTAAAATCTTGTAAACAGTTAACAACAAGTTGGATATTTTATATATGTAAAAGTTTGTTTATTAATATAATATTTATATAGGTTATCTGTTATGTTGATGAAAAAAAATATATATATATATACATATATGCGCTCTGTTGTTTCTATAAAGTTTATGAAATTTTTGATCAAACTGATCAAATACTAATACTTGCGAAGTCACAAGCTCGTTTTTATTCAAAATTTGTTTTGAAGGATACACAGAATTTAAAACTACATGTTTCCTCTTTTGCACGCAAAGAAAAACCCGAAACACTTCAACAGAAATATACCGCAGGATTACTAGTATCTACCAAAGACCAAAAGAAAGAGTCCCACTCACATTCTACGTGAAATTCAAGACGAATATAATGTCCAAATATCCAAGAAAACAATTTCCCGGTATTCGGTCATATCCGCCATAAGTTGATGGCAGAACAGCATGCATGAAACCACTTCTGACTAAAATTCAAAGGAAAGCATGCGTAGACACTGCCAACTCATATTGGTCTTGGACAACAAATCAATGGACTTATGCCGTTTGGAGCGATGTAGMAAAAATTATTCCCAAAGGTCTTAAGGTCTATGTTCGCCGTCCAATCAACCGAGAATTTGAGCCTCGCTAAGTTTCGTGGCTAGTGAACTGTGATGGAAGATAARTTATGGTGTGSGGATGTTTTATCTKGCGTCATGTTGGTCCACTCCATAAGMTTGATGGAATTTTAAACARGTAGAAATACGTCGACATCCTACAAAATGTCATGCTGCAATGGGCTGAGAAAAATTTGACTGTTATATGGAAATTCCCACAAGATAACGATCCAAAACATTAGACGATGTTGACACAAAAGTGTTTTGATGAACATTTCGTCAMATGTTTTGAAGTAGCCATCGGCCAGCTTAGACGTGAACATCTTTGGCGTGATRTTAAAAAGCCGTTTGTACCAAAATATCTCAAATATTTCTGTWCTTTTTGCTAAAATGAAGACGGCATGGCAAGCAACACCAGTGGTTCGCAGTAGATGTGAAAGCATACTAAAGTATAAGGGTTAAGGATTAAAATACCAACTAAAAGTAAGCTAATTTTTGTTATATCATTATTTTTTGCTCACGAAATATTTTCGTTTCTAATTAGTTGTCGCACTCATATTGTTGACACCACACATTTTTGTTAAAATTTACATAAMAAAACGATTTTTATAAAATTTTTACTCTTAGAGTTTAAGTTTAAAACACATTTCATTAAAACTAGTGAAAAAACAGTAAAAATACGAGGTTTGTTGGAAAATAACTTCAATTACTTTAAAATAAATAGCGTTTCTAATTAGTTGTCAACAGTTGTGCTTATGAGCTGCTGTGACTTTTTTTAATTSTTGTACTACACCAGGCTGTATATTCAATTGTGTTTGTCAGTTTCATGATTTCGTTATCTAACTCGRAATTACAATTTATTTTTACGTGATTACCAACATAGGATAGCATTTGCTTAAAAAATGCGCAGTCAATATTTTTATTTGTTAGTGTAAGTAATGATTCCTTAATAACACCTTTGTATAGTGTTAAATATATTGGTGAATGGTCAGAAGTCATATACAAAGCGCTTTCTGTACACATATAATTTAACTCTTTCTTTTCTCTTTGAAAAAATCAATGAGATCTGGTGTTTTGTGGTTATAAGCCTCGAACACCARTGGCTATGTTTCGCATTGTAATCACCACCCATTATAAATCGTTTTTTATGGTTATTGATAAGTTCTAGATACATATCGCATTTTATTTGATGCCTGCTGTAAGGAACAAGTTGTTGTCATGTAAGTTTGCTTACTAAAGTGTTAGATATTAAGCAAAGCATGAATAGCGTTAAGAGAAAATTCAGTTATTAAGACTTTCCGCATATTTCCTATGTAATTGAAATAARTGACAAAGAAAAATGTGCTCACGGAGCAATCACCCCATCATTCATCTTTCTATCATCTTTTATGAAAGCAGCTGTCTAATTTTTATGAAATATTCCCACTACATAATAATACAAAAACAACTTCAAATATTTTTCCACTATTCTTTGAATTTTATTATTAAAAACATAAAATATGTTGTTTGGATTCATGTTTACTTTATTGTGCGTAATATTTTAGCAACTTCCGTAAATATCAACCAACTCTAACTAAATAGTTGGAACCGCACTCAAAACAAATAAAAATCAATTAAACATACGCTTATAATTTCGAAAACTAAAAAGGTGAATACATATATATAAGTATGTATAAGTAAAAAATATGCTTAATGCTAATTCTAATCAAGAAAGCAAGAATTCAATTTGTACGAAATTGAGTTATTAACTAAAATTATTCACAGTTATTTTCTTGTATTAAAGTCTGCATTTAATAACATAAATAAATAAAAAGGTAAGTTTTATTTTAGTATGCAGCTGATACTACTTTTGTCTACTAGACAATCTATAATAGTTTTAGCATTCTATAKTTAATTTGCAGACTAGTAATTCATTCGGATAGAGACGTACGACATTATACATATGTAATTATCAWCAGAAAACACTTGTTATTACCGCCTCTCATGTAAAAGTCGTTGATTCTCACCTTTCATGCAAATTTACGGTGATTTATGTCTTTYTTATGAAGCTAGTATTACAAACGGGAGACTTGTAACTACATAAGTCTAGATGATTCTCCGTTACGTTGATGCCGACAAAGCGCACGATTACAATTTTCATAATTTTATTCAATTAGCCACGAACACCGATTGATTTCCAATCTCAAGAATCAGACAATACAACATAAATCATTGAAAATTCGTAGAAAAAAATTTAATAACTTAATAAGTTATTGGAGATGTATGTAGATAGCTTTTAAGAATTAATAACGGTTTGTAGTTACACGAAATAAAATATTTAAGTGTAGTGTAAGCATTAAAATGGCTTTAAGATTTCATTAGAAAGAAGAAGATTGAAAAAATTGAGGATACAGAATCAAATTTAAATATATTATTAGATAGATTAAATCTTATTGTATCCTATCTTATAATAATCTATATATCTTAAGCAATTTGGCTTCATATTAAGAATTAAAAAGTAAAAAATAAGTGCGAGTATCCAAGCAATAATTTCAGGTAGAATGAAACTTGGAAGTTCCTCGAAAATTATATTTATCCGAATGTAAGGCTAATCTAAGGTGACTAAAATAAAAATAGGTGACTAAAGAGTAAGAAAATTGATGATTTCAGTAAGCTATATTTCTTACCAAATTGACCAAATTATCGACTAAGAAGCACTTCCTTTTAAATTTTTATTTTAAGTAAAGCATTACTTAGGCATTTTAAGYTATTTTTCTCATGTTATTGAGCATTGATAGCAGGCAACAAGAATGTGTCTCCGTTTAACAACTTCCTAATGCTTGGTTCAAGAGGCTTGCATGATACGAAACTGCAAATATGTAAATGACAATTTTATTGTTTTTAATCTGCTTGAYATATGAATACATAAAAATGGCGTATAAAATATTCATGTTTTTGTATGAATACCCAATTAGAATAATAAAGTTGTAAACTGATATCTCAAACGTATTCATTAGAAAAAAATTTAGTTTATTACAGACTAAAAGATTATAATTAAATACTTACACACAAAKAACATTTTATTGCCCATTGGATGGTGTGTTCAAACGCAACGCATGTATTGAAGATTAATTGTTGACGCTTGAAAAGTATTTACTAATTCGGGGATAGCCCGATCAGCTAGTACGTCATTCAACCTGTTGGCAGCCAAGATAACGCAAAATGATAAATTGCCAAGTTTGCTTATTTTGACTATTTAGCCAACCCATTAGCGCGTAATTTTCAAATAAAGCTATTATAAATCAAAACTTCATATTCTATATACATATCAAAACGAAGATGTTTTCAAATCAAAAGTATTATTTACAGTTGCTTTCATTACACGTGTCTGCATAAAATTATCTGTTCTTWGGTTCATTATCATATTCTTTTTGTTTCCGGAGAACAGTTTTTTGTTATTTATTTCTAGAAATGAAAAAAGTGTGTGAACCGTGACATTTTCGTTGAGTGSTTCTATTTACGTTTTTGGTGCTATGTTTAGTTCAACAACAATTGTTTGTAAATTTTATGTAAATTTGTAAAGAAGTTTCGCTGTATAAAAGAGATTATTTTACCTACATGACAACGGTTTTGCTTTTTTGGATTTTCTTTGGGAAAAAATATTTGGTGACAAA
>NW_017535430.1:148856-153928 GCF_001853355.1 Bactrocera latifrons
TGAAAATTTTGGGAATTAAAAAAAATTTAAAAACTGTTGAGAGCTATTTAGGTCTAAAAATATTACCTTACCTAACATTGAATTCATTTGAAAAGAAAAAGTAATTATTGAAAACATGATATTTTTAATTAATTTTGAATTATTTTTCTGAAAATAAAATTTGCCCTTTTCTCAATATTATTTCATTAAATAACAGTTTTACAACTTTCTGATATTATATTTGTTTTTCTCATTTCCGCCAAATAAAATTTCGAAATTAACCTTGTCGTCAGCTAAGTACATAGCTATGTGTCACTCAACAAGTGTCAGATTARCCAATCGTTGCCAAATATGATCACACTTTTTCAATGTTAGTTGACAGTTGCTTTCAATCAAAAAGGTAAACAAACTTATTCCTTGTTTTCTAACTGTTCATTGCAGGTAAATAAAAATGCGTAAGCTGACGGTTGAACTCAATTGGCTAATTTGACATTGAAAGCTGGCCGAAATTATATTTGACAAATACTTAACCGAAATTATTCAACCACAATGAACCATTTTATGAAAAAAACAACGACAATGAAGTTCAAGAGGCTGTTGACATACCCAAATGACTAGATATAYACATGAACACACGTACATATATTTGTGTTTTTTGTATGCCACGTCGATGTTGACAAACAAACTATTGAACTTAAGATATTGTTTTGGTTCAAGACGTCATTAAGGTGGATGAATATTACTCACTACTTAACGAATAATTAATATAGCTTTTGAAATGATTAAGAGGAAAAGGTTAGCGATATATTATATTAAATCGTGTCATTTATATAAAGTTTCACATTTGGAATTWTTTAAGTAAACAGAAAGTTCAGTTGTTATTGAAACAAATTTTTTAGCGCAGAAAGTGCTGCTGATGCCAGAAAGGGCTTAATGCGTGCTATGTATATCACACAAATTTTGGAGGCCGATAAAAAAAGTTGATCGAGTTGACCGAGCGAGTCTGAGAAATTTTGAAAATTTTTCTGATAAATCTTCAGCTATTAGCAGCAAACGTGATTACCAAGTTAGATCATTACCGAAATCAGATAGATAAGGTTTCGTATAATTTTCGAAATTAATGTAAGAAACAGATAGAACGATTCCATCAAGATCTGAAAGTGATAGAGGAAAAGTACAAGGTCGTTGAGGTCAGTTTTTCTTAAAATATTGTTATTTTTCAAAACAATATGTGGCAGTAAAAAGATTTCACTTATTTTGTTACATGTAAAATGGAAATRAAGATTTAAAAATAGGCGAGAGCAATTCTTACAAAATATTTTATATTCATGGAATATTTGAAAAAAATGACGGTATATACAATTTTTGTAAACATTTTTTAATAACTTATTTTAGTTATACAGTATTTAAAACATACTGACACTTAAGACAGAATAACTTCACTTAGAAATCAAGTTCCAATGCAATGTCATGAAACTTTCAATTAAGAATCGATAAAGATAACAAATTGTAACGCACCAGTTGACTTATAGATGGCGCCACCAGTGGCGCTAGATTCAAAAACTCCTGTTTGCCTTGAAACATACCTTGTAGATGAAGTTCTACAACCAAATGCAGGATAATGAAATAAATATGGCCAAACTATGACAGAACAAAAACCAAAGACTTATAACGTGGGTCCAGGAAAATATATACAGACCTATAGCTACCACTACGGGGCACTTGAAGCTTTATGTTTGTTAAAGTCTTTACTTTTTGATTGTTTAATATATTATAATAGTGTATGATATATGTTTGAGAAGATATCTATACGAAATTTCGGCATTATTACTTTCAAAGGCAACGCCATATTCTCCGAAAAAAAGGTTCTTTATTATTCATATCTTATATAAGATTTCATTATACTTTCAATATACTCGAAATATTCCAAATCATTTTATTTAAACAATAAAGGCATACAAATGAGTCCAGTAGATCTCACGTATTGCGAAATCCATCAAAATAAACAAACAATTTCGTAAGAATCGAAGTGGTAATAAAAGTTTATTGGAACACTTGTTTTAGTTTATCTTCGATGTTTTGGCAAAACAATTCCTTTGAATTGCGAAAGCAAAAATTATGTCAACTTCACGCGAACTTTGGCGCATTTACGTGTAATTGGCTTTTAGCACCTTTAATTGGCGCTGTAAACAAACACACGCTTGTGTGACAATGCAGTCACTGGGTGAATTTGATTCACCRGCGAAACAAGCTCATTCATGAAATTTCGGTGAAAACCCGATTCGCAGCGGATTTTCATTTCAATGAATTTGCTAATTGGTTTATAAAAATATGCTTAAGACACGCTTCTGATATGCAAACCGACGCGTTCTTCTGCTYCATTTATCACTCRTTTACAGCGAACGCTTTCATATTCGTCACGCATACACACAAAGAGTTGATTCGCTTTTGTTACATTGTAAMAGCCARCAAATTGTTACAGGTGAATTAGCATAAGCTCGCGGCAGAATTTTCAAACAAAAAAGGTTGAGGCTTGCGCGTGCGCACAACGGTTTGCCACATCGCCACTTTTGGTCGAGCCTTAAGCGCGTCAGTTAGTCGGCTAATTGCGTCGCTAAGTCTCATCGACACTCTCGCATTTCGCCTAAGCCTAAGTAATTGTGCTAATCGATTGTACAGTCGTGGCAAAAACAACTGCACAGGCTGGGCAAAAACGCCAGAGCCGGTTTGAGGTGAAAGATGAAACGAAAGACTAAAGCGACGAACCCGCTGGTCGATGACTGGTTGCTGCAGCTGCGCAGTAGCCTGTGTAGCAGTTGTCTATAACTCTTATTTTTGTTGTTGTTGTTTTTTCTATTTTTTTGCTCTTTTAAGTGCTTGTTTACAGCTAATGTATGTCTGTCGCTCGCTGATTTACATAATAAACGCATATTTAACGAAACAAAAACCTTTTGTACGACTTCTGCTTTTGCTCAAGTGCTGCTTGCGATTTTGATTGCCTTTCTTTTGCTTGATTTACAGTTTAATGAGTGCATAATTAATTGCAACGAAATTTATGAATTTCTTTGTTTGCTTGCGAAATTCACATTTAACTTATATGTTGCTACAAGTTGGCATTGTTCACTAACGAGTGGCTTATTTAGGAGTTTAATATTAGATTTATTTGTTAATGAAACATAATTACCTCTGTACCTCTTTGCTTGTTTTAGAAAATTCTGGTTTTGGTTGTTCATCAACCAAATTGTTTAATTTTAATAGCGTTTTCAATAAACTCATGCATTATGAAACATAAATAAAACTTTTCTGGTTCCAAGGTTTCAGTTCCGAWTAGAAGATATTATACCAAAATGTTTGAAAAGGTATGAAACCAAGTATAAAGAATCAAGGATGAATAAAGAGCTACCAACAAAGCTCCCGAAGCATCTGCTGAGTCCCTCTCAAAATGTTTGGCGGGGCGTTGTCCCGATAGAAAACACTTCTTGCTTCGGTCGGGGCAATTGTGGACATTACAGATCCAAAGTAAGAGCTTGACCGTAGGAGAGGAGATTCTCCCTGCTAATCTCACCTTAATTATTGATTATTAATACTGGCTTGGCCATCACTTGCTTTGTGTGCAATGTTTAGCTGCCGCCAATCGAAACAGTCCTTACATCTCTTTCAGACTCGAAGACTTTTATTTTATTTATATTTTCGACAACCGGTATCCTTAGAGTAGTGCATCTTTGACCATAATTTATCGAAACAAGATCTAAACAGGCTGTTTTAGTCTCAGGACCAATAACCAATTTTCATATTTTTGGCCGGCTGAGCGGTTGTAAAATATTTATTTTATAAAGGTTAAAACGCGATTATATTCTCTTTGTTGGTATCCATTTTTCATATGTGCTCAAACAATACTGATATAAGCAATGACGAAACTTGTCTTGGATGCGATATGTCTGAGAAAAACAATCAAACGAGTGCAGATACCGAATACGAAAGTCGTCGATTGAAAAAATATAACTACAAATAGTGTACCCTCGGTAAATCAATAGCTGGCAGAATCCCTCACTTAACTCTGTCATTGCAACGTTTAGACAATTCTTAAATTTCTTAATTTTAACTGAAGTAAATCTCTAATTCTCTAATTTAATTTTATCAAACGTTTTAATGATGTTTTATCATTTTTTTTTTTCTTTCCAACTCAGGATATTTCTGAATAAATCAGTTACCACGTRTATGGTTATATTTTGTCATTTAAAGCGCTGAAAAATCTTTAATTGGTCATAAAATTGAAAGATAGAAAAAAGGTGTTCTTTAGTGACATACGCTTCGAAGTCATTAGTGATCTTGATATGATAACTTAATAAATAATTCCAAACAGAAATTCTATTAAAAGCATTATCACGAGAACTTAAGCAATTGAATTGCAAAAAGGAACTAAAGAATTTGAAAGCTAAACAAAGCATTATGTCCAAGAATTTAGCATTTGTCTTTAATGGGGTTAAAAAATTCGATTTACTATGGGGGATATGTTGAATCGTTTGTTACTGGTGATGAGTCTGGAATCCAAGCTCACGACCCGGAAACAGACGATCATATCGTGGCAAATGTAAACCATAGCCGAAAAAAACACGTCAAGGTTGATCAAAAATGGTAGGATTTAGTTGACAGTTTTCTTCGATTATCGAGATATGGTCTTTACGAATTCCTTCCGGACCGCCCAAACTGTCAACAAGGAATACYAGWTGAGTGTTATGCSTCTGTTGCGCGAATCRCCCGTATTCGCCTTATTTAGCTCCGTGTGATTTTTRGCTATTCAGCACACGGAAACGACCGCTCCAGGGAAACCGTTTTGAGTCAATTGAAGACGTTAAACGTGAATCGCTCATGGTGTTGAAGGTTATTGCGGAAATACACTTTAACAACTGTTTCGAGAGTCTTGAAAAAATCTTGACACAAGTATATTTCAACCAAGGGGTTACATTGGCGGAGGCCATATGTTGTATATAAGGCTTACTATTTTTATACTCTCGCAACAAAGTTGCTAAAGAGAGTATTATAGTTTTGTTCACATAACGGTTGTTTGTAAGTCCTAAAACTAAAAGAGTCAG
>NW_017535430.1:154658-169969 GCF_001853355.1 Bactrocera latifrons
TTACAAATATTTTTCAATTAAAAAATTTGTGTATTTTGTTCCTTTAACTTATTTGCAAAGCTATCGTACGGTACTTATGCGGTCAAGAAAAGCAGAAATGAAAACGAACAAAACCAATTCGACTARAACTGAACGGCGACGCTATTTGCATATTATAGCAAGTCTGAAARCAAAAGGTGCAGCATTATATAAAATATAATATATTGAAAAATATAACAGGAGAAAAAAGTTTGACTCAAATTCTGTAGCGTCAGGTGTTTGCACTCATCTTTTCTCTCTTCATGTGTTTTTTACTCTTTTCACCACTATTGATATTAAATAAAAAGAAARGAATAAAAATAAAAATAAACAAMAAGACTCAAACTAAGTAAATTGATGCAAAGACAACTCGGTTGCTAAAACAGTTTAAAGCGAAATTAATACACTGCAACGCCAAACAGTTTTAAATTATATTTTTATACAAATATAAGCCGGAGATAAAACCTGTTAAATAGAGTGGAAATAGTTATAAACAAGCAAATAGAATGAATATATGGTAACGCAGCTGGCGTTGGTGACTTGCTGTCTGACGCTTTTTTGCTTAGTCAATTTGTCGGCTTATTGTCGCCTTTGTCTCCGCTACAAGCACCACTGCATAGAAATTAATGAGTTTTTTTGTATATGAAAATATAAATAGATTTTTGCTTAGAAGATTAGATAACTAGCTGTTATTGTAGTGTAATATGAGCTTGTCTCTTCATATGCATGTATGAGTTAAGTTTGTCGAACCGAAGTTCATTGACAACATTGCAGTTTTTTCTATTTTCAGAAAACGCCATGTTCGTTAGATAACTCTATACGTGCGTGTATTTTTAGATATTAAAAAGATATATGTATGCATATATTTATATAWACAACCAACCAATATCTACACACATGAGGCTGCAGAAATCAATCAAAGCTGTCGTACGCCGCTGAGTTAAGAGCGCCAAGTTGAAGGTCTCCTTTAAGTTGTAGGCTCATTGCCATTAACAAACTATAATGTTGTGTGTGTATAATATATGTATATAGTATATAGTGGTCTATAGTAAATTGAATTAAAATAATATATGTATTTAAATAAAGAAGCAAATAAATGATGTTCACAGTATTTAGGAAGTAAAATGTATAGTTTTATTAATGTCTAGTAATATCTCAATTGAGGTTATAATTCACCAAATTTGCTAATTATTTCAACCCAACAAATATTAAACTTTCTTAAAGCCTAGAGAATAATTTTTAATAATTTTCTTTATTTGAATCGATATAGAAATATAGAGTTCACTAAAATACTCAACATGGGATGAAMCGAGAACTTAATGAAAGCTTACAACACCCATAAAAAAGTCATAAATAGTTGTTTAGCTTGTTATGAAACAACTTTATTCGTTTTTTAAGTATATAGCGCAATATATTGCATAATTTTGACCGATTGATTTAAAAATGTGATCGGACTCTATCCATTCAATAACTTCCGATGTTGTTTCAACTAAAGCTCCCGCTAGATGGCTCTGAGAGCAATTTTATCTTTAATTTTTTACTTCAAGCGTAGTACGTGCTTTTTCCATGACTACGTTTTAAAAATTAGATTTTCAACTTACTTATTTGACTTAATTGATCCAAATACTATTAAAAATTTCCATAAAGAATATTTCACTAATTTTGAAAATATTATATTATCGTGAAAAAAGCTTTGTTTCAACTTTTCGTAATGAAAAAAAAAATTGTTATAAGAAAATAAACGCTTTCAAATATAGAGTAATATTTTCTAAAAGAAATTTGGCTCTATACCAAGAAAAAAACTAAAAAGATATTGTTTATGATCTGAGAGAATAGTTTTGTTGATAGTGAATGTCTTTCRAGAAATTACTTATGTATTTATGTATAAAAAGCATAGTTTCTGTTTTATATTTTTCTTCCACAGAYCTCAGACTAATTTGTCAACACTTTTTTGTCAATTATAATTTATTCATCKAAGTCTATAGATAAAAGTGCTTACTGGTCCATTGACTTTCAAAATCKTTATAACTTTTTATTTATGTCAAAAAATCGTGAGTTGTTTAGCCAAATAATTTCAATGCAAACCACTTCATTTTATTGCGGCATTTATAAATATCTAAATTGATCGATTTGCACTTAAAAAGTTTGACTGGAGCCACCGTTACCCTTACTTGGACATTATCATACACTTTATTTATGTTTGTCTGCGCTTCATTTGTTTACTAATTAGGGAAGGTGTGAGATGACAGTGAAGACATTTTAGCAATATTAATTTTTGGAATTACTGTTGAAAACTGAATCCGAAAATAAATGAATCGATATAGTAAAATAATGGCATTAAATATAAATATTATATTAATTAGTATTAAGAAACTTTTTGGTCCTTTAACTAGAAGAGAATAGAACTAGAACTGGAACTTAGAAGAAAAGAGCGGTAGAAAAAGAGCAACCGTTGCCTCACAAATGATTTTTAGTGAGAGTAAATTATTGTGCTCAACAGTACTCATCACTCAGCTGAACTAATGATCATATCGCAGTAATAAGTTGTCATATCTATTATAAGATTGTATAATACTATGCTGATATATCTATATTTATAATTATAAAGTAAAATAAATSTAGATATTTACTTTGTAAAATCTTCCCGACGAATACTTCTATTCAAGCTCAATAACATTGAAAAAAAAAATTAAAACTTGATTTATGGCAACGCGATCATGTACTCAATGCCATATATCCATAATAATTCCAAAAATGTCTGCAGTCGTTTGAGTTTACGATATATGACGAAAGCCCTTGTCCTAATAGAGCTTTTACTGAACAGCTTCGATATTTCTAAGAAATGTAATAGCTAAAAAGAAACTTGAAAGTAATAATTTTTAGCGAACAGTTAGGAAGTCATTAGGTAAAGTTAGGTTAAGTTAGGTTAGGTTAATCTGGTAGGCTAAGTCACGTATTACCAGCTTTGGTCCTTCCTTTTTTTTCTTTCGGGATTTTTCTTACCAAAAATGCATTTCCGTTACAAGAAAGTTAACTGAACACCAAAATTGAATTTGTGATTGATTATTTTAAGTCTTTATTGTGGAAGATTATCTAGTTCTGTAAACACAGATACATACATGCATATGCAGTTAGTCGTCACTAAATTCTGGTTAAAGTTTTCACACCTGTTTTTATCACATAAACTTTTAGGTACATGTACATATATATCTATATATAATATATTTAAAATGGAGCTTTGGATATTTTAAAATTGCTCATTTGGCTATAGTGCATTAATATCATTAGCATTTGAATAATTTTTTTTAATATTTTGTTTTCATTTCATTATATGACTGAGAATATGTTGACGAAGAAGACGTAGGTACAATTAGCTGTTAACATTTTAGTATCATTATCTTTTACCATATATTATATATATTGAAAAATTTATTTTCACTTGCTTGGGYGTTTTATTAATAACAGTAATGATATGTGATATGGATTTTCCTGCTTAAATTTATAGTGCTGTGAGTACCTTGCAGTAAAACCAACTAGTTACAAACTACTTTAGAACTAGTGTGAAACACAAGAACAGCCTAGATCGTCGACTATATTTTTTTTTTTTTTTTTTTGTTTTTTAAACAAGCAACTGACATTATTTATTGTGAGACAACAAGTCTTTCAAGAAGATAATTAACACATTTCTTTCGGTTATATACCAGGTTTAAAACAAGTTAATTAACTGATTAGTTACCAGTTTAGTAACTAATTGATGAGTTACCAGTTTAGTAACTGATCAGTTAAAATTGGTGTTATTTTTGATTACCATAGTTTGAATCTAAATTTCGTTTGTGTACTTATTAAAAAAGACCTCCTTCAGAGCGAATTTTGCAAAAACTTGTTATAAGTCCTATTTTTCAAGTTTAGTCAGTATCCATACTAGTTCTAAACAAGTTCCATTCCTAATTAGTTTCATGTTACACTGCAGATTCAATATGTTTCTTATTAATGTTTATGTATGTGTATATTAAATATATTATATTATTAATATCTAAGTAAATCTAAGGAAGCCAACTCTCTCTCAAACTTGCTTGGTTTGAGTCCTTCAAATTCGCTTGCAGCTGTTGCTATTATTTTATTTTAGTTCAATATATATTTTCTCGCATTTCATATCATCATGCTCATCACAAATTATTCGTAATAGTTTATTACATCATATCCGCCAGCATTCAATCACATTTGCATACACAGCCTTGCCGTTTCTACTACTAATCAAGTCTGTCGTCTCATTTTTTCTAGACTATATACTCTCTTAAGCATTATAATTGTTTACTTTCATTAACATTGAAGCACTTTTTACATTTATAAAAATAGTTTGTTAAAACGTCTCGTCATACGTTCTTATTATTAACAATACTGTTTAAGCACTCTTGTTTGATTGAGCAAATACATAAATTCATTTGTCTGTGTTTTCGCTAAATTCCCAAAATGGCACGTTTTTCACAAAGCCAGACAGCTAGACAGTAAAACGTCGCGTCGCTCAGACATGCATYAAAGCAGGCACAGTGGTTCAGCGTAGAGGAATTATAACTAAATTTTTCTTAATTTCCTAAATACATAATTTGTTTAACACGCATTTCCAAGAGAATATGTACATACATATAATAGTTCAATTGAAAAGCCCCCGGCCTGACACTTAGACGGCACTACTACAATTAAATCCGTATAATGTTTAGTGGGCCCTAACCTTCGAAAGCGCCTGAAGGCGACCACAACGTTACAGTTTATCCCCATTAACTGTAGAGCCACRATTATTGACATTTCGTGCCTGAACTAGAGGATGTTGTCTTTGAAACGATGAGCAGTGGTGGTGATAAGTCAAGACTATATGATGGATGAATTGGTGATGCCATCAATAATGTCTATAGTATATCTCAGAATATGTCATATGACGATCTTGCAATATGGTTACACCATTCCAYTGATAAACACTGGTTCTTGATGRAACTTTATTGCTAAAAATTTAATTAAKTTTATAGTTACATCCTTGCTGAGTTAACGTCGAACGTTGTAACAGAGAATTTGTTCATAATTTAATTTAAGTTTTGGTTTGAGGTGAATATTAACAGATACAACACGATTAACAGTAGTTCTAAATGAAGTTTTATCGCCAAAAAATTAATTACGTCCATAGGTGCTGTGTTGCTGAGATAATCGCAAATAGTTTCATGATTCAAATCCACTTTTGGGCAGAGATGAATATTTACAGTTACTGTAAACAACGCAAATAGTGCTCGCATATCAACGCATTGTGATTATGTACAGCTTCATAAATGTTAAACTTTACAACAGAGTTGAGAGTTGCCAAATTGCCGTACTAGGGTTGTCAAATTCCGAAATATAAAAGGTAACCTAACATATATGTATTTTAATTCTTTTTGAAAACAACATGTCCAAAAACCAGCCTTTAAAATCTTATTTCCTTACTATAGAGTTTCAAGATAAATATGAAGCAACTAATTTTTACTGATTATTTRCAATATTTTGAAATTAAAATTAATAGAAATATTAAAATTTAGTTCTACACATACACAAAATAAAATTTTTTTCTCGAAAATATTAAAAATCAATATATTTTCGAATACTAAATTTTKCGAAGAATAAATACTATATTTCAGATAAAAAACAAATATTACTAATTTTACTCCATCAAAATAAATGTAATCACGTTYAAACTAACGCCAGCCGAAACCACTGTTCACTATACGTTGCCGTGAGTAAGTTGTCGCATGTTTTCCTTTTCAATATCGCTGATTCTTGCGCTAACAATATAAGTACTCTATATATTTTTACACAAAAAGTGCGTTGTCGCATTKAGCTTTTAAATTAAAATATGCAACAACAGTGGTGACTTAAGTTATTGCAATGTCGCTTAAGAGCTCTGCTATTGATGACGTCTGTACAAAGTCTGRTGACGCAAAGCTTAAGCGCTTTAAATTTAAGTTTCTTTCTGCATTTACGAGTTCTCCAAAGACATTGCGCTGTTAATCGAAATCCAGGGAAGCAACGTGCATATTCAAGTAATATTATAGAGTCTGAGTGCGTTCAGCAGCACTGTCTGTCACTTTGCTTTGCGAGCATTCAATACTTGACCAACTATTGCTTTTTTCTCAACCGCTGACTTTTACGGTTTATTTGCATTTGCTATAATAGTAAATATTTTTATTTTACTATAGATTTGTTTATCGATCTCACATTGAGCTGAATTTTATTTATTGCGTGCGTAATTGAATTTGTGACTCTGACTTAAAGTCATGGTCGGTGCTTGGAAGTTTGCGAAAATGCTTTGGCTTTAATATTAATCAATATTTGTGGGTTTAATTTGGTTTATTTACCTATTTGTATATGTATAACTGCTTTTTGTTTATTTGTATGTGATTTGTTTATAAATCTAGTGAATGCTCATACTTTGCCTACCCTCTTAAATATTTGCACTGCCTACACTTGACTGAAGTCTCCTTTGTCTCGTTTGTGGTTGAATTAAATTCGTGATTGCGCATATAAGCTGTTTACTCTATCTTATTTTCAATTTGATATTCTTTTTCTTACACAGTTATYAGGCATTTGTTTACGTATTATTCTTGGGCAGTCCCTAGGCGACAGTATTTACTTTGACAAGTTGCTGTGTACTCGGGGGCATAATTGCAAACACTCTACTCAACCGCAAGTGCCTACCAGCRCTCGCCTGCTCACCGGTCCGCCAGCCTCTCGACAAACACGCTCRGGTACGTCTGCTTCGCTCCGCTCCGCTCAACTCGGCATTTGCATTTCACTCACGTTGCTGATACTTAGCCGCTGATTAGCCAAGTTTTCAGGTAAATAAACAGAAATTCCAGCACATGAACCGCCTTCAGTATGGCCACTGCAAGTAAAGTGAAGAGGAAGAAATATTTTAGCAGCACTGAAACTTTGAATTTGCGTTCAAAAGCGAAATAWACGAAAAAAATCAAATACTTTTAATTAATTTTTAAATCTCTTTGCTGGGATTAAAATATCTAAAATGACACCTGTGCGGTTTGGYAATTTCTTTTAATTACCACTTTTTGGCTTGTGTTTGGTGGAGCTTCCTGCACGCGCTCGCCTGCGGYTACAGTGTGGCCACTAATTTACTATGCCACTATGCCTAATCTTCCGACTTGAGTCTTTGCAATGGGAGGTGTAGTTTTAAATCGAGTCTGACACTAATTGTTCTTTGGCAGTGTTTTTGACGCATTTTTTACTAACGGTTTCACAYTTTTCTGAATAGTTTAAATGACCCTGAGATTAATGAATTCAAAACTACTTACAGTGTTGTGGAAACTAAAACAATTACGTAATTTGGTTTGATTGTATATTTTATGCAGTCAATTTTTAACTCCATGTTTACCACAATTTTATTGCAGCGACAGCTAACGTAAAAGTTTTTATTCTCTTATTACTATTTTTCGGATATTCAGTGATAATTTCTCATCCATGTATTTCTACAAAGTGCCGTACGAGAGTTAACCGAGAACTATTTAGCGACAACATTGGAAAATTGGGAATTTATTTCTCCAAATAGTTTCTTTTAGCTTCTGAAAAACATTATTTCTGGAATTCAACATATAAGTCCATTGTTTCGACTGTTTGTTTCTTTATCTCTAACGGAGAACCATGTTTCGTCGATGGTTACAAAACTCGAAACAGCGGTCAAACAGCCTCAAGCACCATTTTTGAAGAGGTTGTCTCACGGTCGTGCTTGTTGTCCGTCCAAGAACTAAATATGTATATTTTATGCAGGACCAACTACATCAACTATCGTGCACTCATTCTATCGGCTTGCTTCGAATATGGGATCATGGACTTTTGTCACGTTTATCGGAGTTGAAACTCATTAAACGAACTTTTTTGAAAAAATTGATTTTCGCAATGTAATTGCAAAAACAGACAATCATGCTTTTGAAACAAATTTTGTTCGACATTGTAACCTTCATTTTTTTGTGTACAAAAATGTGGACGACTCCCAAATTGAGCCATGAGCAGAACTACCTCGGAACAGGACGATTCGGTTATATAGAGCATTTTTGAAGTTAATCAAATTATATTAACAGGATTTTTATTAAGGACGCCACAAAAGAGACAGACACTGATATCAAGTGACCATATYTTTCCCCCTCTTTTGACATTTTTCTTCAGTGAGGTCTGTCGTTTCATCTTGGTAAGATATACGATCCATAGAAATTTATTACCGAATTCGGAGTAAGTGGCMTAAACTTTAAGAGCGTCCAGTTCATGGTCGTCATAATCGTTCTATCAGATCAACAATTGAGCGTATAGTGGAAAAAATTTCAATTTCACAGTACAAAATGTTCCAATGCCGGTGAGTCAAAGAAGTGTCCGTAGTGTCGAAAATATTGCTGCCGCTAGTGCATGAACTGAGAAGACCTAAATCAGTCCCTCACACGTCATTATCAAGCGTCATCTCTGTGATGTCGTTGTGACGATAAAAAAAGAAACACCGTTTGGTGAGCATGTTATCTCACGAAATGGCCCAGTGAATTGGCCGTCTCTGTCGTGTGATTTGACGTCGTTAGACTATTTCATCAAATCTATGGTCTATGCCAACAAGCCAGCGGCGATTGATGAACTTCGAATGAATATCGGACTTGAAATTGCAGTTTTATCGGCCGACTTATGCTCGAAAATTGGGTTCAGCGTTTGGACTTCCGCAATCGTGCTCGTGGTGGCCATGCAAAAGAAATCGAGTTATATACATAATGGTTTCAAATGCACTTTCAAAGAAATTAAAAATTTCATTGATATCCCAAACCGTTTAAAAAAACAAACTTTTGCATCGCTCTTATTAAAAAACTCCTTAGAAATAAGACGTTCGCTGAATTTCATGAATATATCCCAAATATTGATTCGGTACAGAGTCAGACTTTAGGGTTTCTGGCACTTGAAAAGTTTTGGTCCGATTTGTGCTATATTTTATTCTAATATCTTTATTCGTGCTTGACTTTGTGTCGCAAAGAGGCAAATATTGCATACATTTTATTAACGCTAAATTGAAAGCGTTCATCATCATCTTAATCATCATAATCATCTTATAATCATCCTTTACACCTGCTTTCAAAATGCAAAATCAATCGCAAGTAATTTTTATGTACAAAACGACCTTAACCTCCCGCTTGAGAATTATTTAAAGATAATCTTCCAAGCTTAAACGAAACTGAGGCGTTAAATACGAAACGTGAAAAGGCGTACGCATTAATCAGCGCTAATTAAAATTAAAAGCCAAAATCTTGCAAATCTGAAATATGAAAAATGTGCTTAGGTCGCACCGCCGCATTACAGCACCGTTATGTTTACTCACGCCTACAACATACACACACAGCGGCACAGGCATAAAGTCTACAAAAAGCAGAATATGAGCTGCGCTGAGTAATGACGGGCGATTTAAAGTCAAATCCTCGAGAGAAACAAATAACATTTCCGCAGAGAAGTGAAATTAGAGACTAAAAACAAAAGTATAAGCGGGTATGCTAATGAGAAGCTGCGCGAATAACGGTACAGTAATGTTTACACAGAAAATTTACGTGGCAAAATGTTAGGATTTGCTTTCCGCGCACCGGCCGCTCTGCGTTCCTTCACCAGTCGCAGCAGTGAGTGTCGTTGCCATTCGCCTTTGCCTTTTACTTTTGTGTGGCATTTTCTTCTAGCACTGTAACAAACGGCAGATTTCAGCACCCCCCGCAAATATACAGCCCTTCAACATCTTGTTAGCTTTTAACAGATTTGACTATTTGCTTAGCTTTTGGATTCTTCGCCGCAAATTATGAATTATGATAATGAATTTAGGTGCGAAAATCAAATCACTTCATCGCGGTGTCGCATTATTCGAAGGATTTGTCATGCGAGCTCAGCTCAGCTCTCAGCGAGAGAGAGAGTGTAGCATCTCTGTACTGTAATTTAGGGTACATCCTGTGTTTTAATCAGCGATACCATTTTAGTATCATGGAAATTATTGTATCATTAGCATCGGCAATTCAAATGAAAATAGTGGCGTTTGCATTTGTTTGTGTATTGTGTGTTATGTGATTTCGTTGTGACTTCCGATAAAGTCGACTTGGCTTTCAGCTTTTGTGACCGCTGATTCGTTAATGAGACACATTAAAATAGCGGTCATTAAATTTTATGACAGCCGGTTATTTGTGTCTTAGGGGAGGTTAGGAACACGCTGCTGAGTTGCAGGTCAACTAATTAGAACGTATTCCCCAAGGTGTGCGWACGATTCATTTGTTTTGTGAATTTTGTAGTCTATTTCGTAGAGTTTGTACAYATATACATTTACATAGCTGAGAAGCGATTTAGATAACGTATTAGCTTTGYATTAACTACTCGACTGTTGACACGAAAGCTCTGAAATTTAATTCTTAAACAGCAAACAATTTGTKTGAAAATATGACTATTAAGTCAAGTCAAATTAAGTAAAACTAAAGTAAAGTTAAGTTAAATTTAGATAGTTCAAGTGAAGTTAAGTTCAGTTAAGTTAAGTTAAATTAAATTAAGTTAAGGCAAGTTAAGTTAAGTTAATTTAAGTTAAGTTAAGTCAAGTTACGTTAAGTCAAGTTAAGTTAAGTTAATTTAAGTTAAGTTAAGTCAAGTTAAGTTAAGTCAAGTTAAGTTAAGTTAATTTAAGTTAAGTTATGTAGAGGCTAAGAAAGTAAAGTAAAAATCAAGCCATGTCAAGTCAGGTCAAGTCAAATCAAATCAAATCAAATCAAATCAAATCAAATCAAATCAAATCAAATCAAATCAAATCAAATCAAATCAAATCAAATCAAATGAAGTCAAGTTTAGCTGAACAAAGCCAAGTTAAATTAAGTGAAGTCTATTTCTCAGTGCACAGCATTGTAAAAAGCCGGGAGTTACTAGTATGAATACACGCCATAGCAGCAGTCTTTGTGTGTTTCTCTTTTGGATTTTTAAAATAGATGCTGATTCAATTAGCAGGAAACTTTTTGTATCCTCGAAAAGTGTAAAGGGCTTACGCATAAGCCTCACTATGGATACCTCTTTCAGTGTGTCATAGCGTGGAACCCCCAAATGTTTAAGCGTTCTTGTCAGTCCATATTCCATTCATCGAAGGGAGCATTCATCTAAAAATTTTGTATTCCTTTGTCAAAACAAGCAGATACAACCCTAGTTCCGTTTGCGTGGTCATAATACTGCGAATTGTGTGGAGACACCTTCACGTTGTTTAGATGACAATATCGCCCACATATGCCATTATCTTGTGGGCTTTACTTTTCRGAATAGATTCCATAGTCACTAAACTGAATKCTTCAGTAATGTCCAGAAGCACTTCAAGATTGAATTCCTTTAACTTTACAGCCTTTTAATTTTTTTCGAGTACCAGTGTATAGAGTTCAGTCTCGACGGATCTGCCTGCATGTTGCGTTTGGGACGAGCTGTCAGAGGGCGCCGAYCCCTCATATGTATAAATTTAAATTTTCTCTAATGTTTTCAAAAGGAAGGAAGTTCAGTTTCGAGTAGGTTGAGTTTTTCTTACCCGTCTTCGATATTGAAATTAACATAGCATCTCCACATGAGTGAGACACATGGCTGAACTTTGTGATTGTTGGATGATTTGAACTGTTTGATTGAGCAGATCTGTCATTCCATCTTATTCTCCATAATAATGTACAAAAATGGGGAAATTTGGCAGGAAGCTTCATAACTAGAAGGAATCACGGAAGAAACCATTTTTCCTGGCTGTAATGGTTGTATTATATAATATAAATTTTCTCTCGCAGTATCACCGATCATAAAAAACCTTTAAGATCACATAGAAGAAGATAGAAATCAATCAGMAGAGAGTTGAGTTATTTCAACTAAAAACTGCTGAAGCCAAGAGTGTTGAAATAAGTATAACCTAATCCAAAGTGAAAAGTATTTTAAATATGATATATCGCTTTCATAAACTTCGATTCTAATTTCATTTTGGCAAGGATATGAAATCAAAAGAACTCAAGCAAATCAAAAGAAGCTAGCAAAAACCGTTGCACTGAAATAATTTGGGATCAATTTCAATATCATAGAGCGAGCAATGTTTTGGCACAGGGAATGAGCAACCGAAATGCAATATAAGTTGCCTGAWTATATATGCCATCCAATACGTCCCTTAAATAAAATTAATTGAGCATATACATATTTTTGCAACGTTTTGTCAGTAAAAGATTTATTCAAAACAGCTTCCGTCTTCACTTTTTCGTATCATTACGTAAGTTATARTGCGAACATGTTATTCAAAAAGTCAAAAGATTAAATTATACACCAACAGTATTAGCCCTTTGTACCAGGGACTACTTGGAATAAATAAGCAAGTTAGTGAGCCTGCAGCGAATTATAAATTTCTAATTAATATGTTACGTATGTAGGGCATGACATTAAACTGTACTCGTATTCGTGCGACAATCCGAGAGTATGACTTTAATATTAATATAAGTGATATTGCATTTACGATTTATTGTTAATCTGTTTAGCACTACTACGTGTATATTTCGCAAACATATAACCATACATGTGTCCCGCAATGAAATCAATTGGTTGTGAGCCACTCTGAAACTAGTGGCGAAACCAGTCAGTCGAATATTTTTATACCCCAACAAGGTACACATATACTACTGTGGGCAAAAAATAGTAAGACCTTTTTAATTCGTCGAAATATTCTTTTTCTTGGTGAGTATGACTGTCAGTCACATCTGTGCCAAATGTCACGTCAAAATAATTATGTTATTGTATTATTATATTATTGTCTTTATTAAATTATTCATGGARGGTCGATACCGCTTTGACGACGAATTGCATCCAGTACAGCCATYAAAATCAACTGATGATGAACACGTCAATAAAATAAAGGAGTTGGTGCTTGAGGATAACCGGTTAAAAGAAAGAGATCTTACCAGCATCGTAGGAATATCGGAAGGATCGGTGAAAAATATTTTGAAAGATCATTTGGTCCTAAGAAAAGTGAAAGCTCGATTGATTCCAAAATCACAAGATTTTTTTGAAAAACAGCATCGCATTAACGTTTGTTAAACAATGCTTTCCGACTACTGGGATGTCATGAAACGTTTTATCACYGGCGATGAGTCTTGCCGAATATCGTGGCAGATATGAGTCGAAACAGAAAAAATCACGTCAAAGGAGGTTAAAATAAAGGTTATGTTGACAATTTTGTTCAACTATCGAGGTGTGGTGCACCCTCTGCTTGGCCAAACTGTCAACGAGGAATACTATTTGAGTGTTATGCRTCGTGGCCGGAATTATGGGCTCAACTCTCATACTAGTATGTTTGCTGCTTCGAAAACGATTCAGTTGTTGTTTGTCTATACGTATATAAAYACGCGGACCAGTTCCGAAGTGTTTGAGATATCGATTTGAAACTGTTCATACGAAAAAGCTGATTGCTTGTCGGAACCGTCGATATTGTACCATTATAGGATAGTTGTATAGTTGCCCTACAAACTGATCAATTAAAATCACTTTATTGTGTGGAAAACTTGTTTATAGGACAATATGCCTTCACGAAATATGGCATAGTTTAATATCAAAATAACACATTTTTCAGATCGAGCCACTATGAGAATTACTTTAAGAACAATATTTAATATTTTTTTTCTAGTAATTGTGTTCTCTTTCTGAACCGAATTTCTAAAAGTGTTACAAATCTGATACTCTTCGGACTAGTCCGCTTTTATTCAGAAAATTCTAGGAATTTTCCCGAAAGCTTCTATGTTCCGCTGTTAGGTACATACATACATATGTTTGTACCCACGTGGCGTAACATAAACAATATGCATATTATTATCCGCAGCTTCCGGCTTGCCTTGAGGCACTAAGTATGACCTGTTTGAGCCTCATTTATTTACCACAACAACAACAGCAACAATTATTCATGTATTTAGCAGAAAACCATCTCTAACCAGTGAATAATTTATCAATGTAGTCGCCCATTAAATAAGCTTTGCATAACATACTACCACATTTATTGTTCCAGCTCATTCGWTGAGCAATGAATAAGGTACAAATACGATTACAAATACAAGTATATACAAATTCCCCGCATTTTGACTCTACGAGTGTAATTGCGAATGAAAATGGCTTATGGATGGCTGGAAAACACAGAMATGAAACTGCACATTTTGTATTTGATTATTATGTCTATATGCACAATAGAATGCAGCGCAATAATCGCCGCCGAGCCGGACTCTTCAGCCACACTGATTACATTTGCGATAAAAAATAATAATTTCAGTTTTTATAACGATTTTTTTTTAATGAATTTCAGCAGCACGTGAAACGCATTGACTGAACATTTTTATAACTCAACTGTCACTCAATCGGCACTTGCGGTATATCAACAACAATGAGCAGGCATAATTGCGAAAACGGTAAAGCATTCGCTTAATGATTATTTAGTCTGAGCAAAGTTAGTGCTAAAGGCATATAGACGCACATATGGTTATAAATAAGAAATTAAATCACTTGCAGTGCGCTTACAAATTACACAATTAATTTCATAATTTGCTTTGCTTTTCGCTACTGGCTTTACTTGCATTACATTAACTTGATTACTTATTTATAACTCAAAATTATTAACGGATCAGTCAACTCACAAAAGCACTAAATGTGCTCAGTGTTGTTTTGTAAATCAAAAATGTCAATACTTTGAGAAAAGCAGACTCAAAACAAACCGTTAAATGGCATTAAGCATTTGAATCAGACTTATTTTCGAAAATTTACAAAGTCAACAAAGGCCTTAATGGAGTGTGAGAAATTACGGTAAAAAAAGTTTCTTTAAGTTTTAAGCGCAAACAATTAGAACAAAAAAGAAAGAAATTATATAACAGAGAATACCAAAATAATCTGAAATCCAGGTGGCAACCAAAATCTTAATCAGACTTATTTTCRAAAATATGGTAATTAAAAACCTAATGGAGTGTTATTTGTTATATTTTTAAGCACAATCAGGTTAAAATATRTATAAAAGGAAACTGTATCAGAGCGACTACCAAAATGATCTCATGTCCATTAGGATCCCTAAACTACTGCGGCAGATTGTAARTATCACTCAGCTCGAATAACTGATCAGTGACGTTGAAGACCGAGAAGGAGAGGGAGAGTCGTCGGAATTGCTTCTTCCTTCCCAWTATATTAGGTCAGTCAATATTACACCCTATTGCAAATGAATTGTCGAAATAAGAAACATTTTTAAAATTCGTCAC
>NW_017535430.1:170813-173752 GCF_001853355.1 Bactrocera latifrons
GTTCCACAGGTGTGGGCTTAAAAGGACTAGAAGGGTCCGTCGTAATCTCACTTTAGTTTGATACAGCAGTTTTCTGTTATCAAGATAGCTCCACACCACAGCATTGAGATAATCGGGAACACTTTTACACTTCCAATGACGTTGCGAATTGGGTATAAAGTTGACATTCTGAAGTCATGCTGTCTGGAGGAGAGCAAGTCAGCTTCATTGATAGCCAYTTTCAGTCTGTATTTAAGTAATCTTTCATAGAGCTTTCCCGCCGTGACCATCATACATAGCGGGCGGTGTGCTAATGGCAAGCTGGGAGGAAATATTCTAGCTTCGAGGCAGGCGTTGTACATGCTTAAGAGTAGTGCGGTTCGTTCTGCGGCGTTTGTTTTGATTATTTCTGCAACGATCCCGTCTAGACCGGCCGGTTTATTAGTTTTGAACTTGCCAGTTCCTCGAGAGTGAATTGATAGATTTTTTTAAAGTGCGTTAACGATGCCATCTATTTTCGCAGCATTCAAGTAAGGTGGCTTGATTCCAGCACTGACTTTCGTAAGAACTATTTTATACCCGAGTCTCCAGAAATTTTTGTTAACGTCCTCGCGTAGTACGCTCCCATTTTTCCTTTTCCTCGCCAGCATGAATTGCACCCGACTACTCCGGATGCTGSTACTCTGCACCTAGATCTTGTGTATGATTTTTAAAAGTGAAAACATATGCGTTTAAGTTGAGCAATATTTTCTGTCCACCCGTAAACTGCTGCTTTATTTTTTCTATGTGAGGTCTTGGGCAATGATGTGAGGCAGTTTCGGGTTTATACTAAGCATAGTGTGCTCTACAATTTTTCTAACAGTTTTAGGAGAGTTACTAAACTAGATCTCTTCCAAGGCGAGGCACAATTCAAAATGTTAAATTTTATCTCCTAAATTATATTGATCACCCTTATGTACATGTATGAATATCACAACATTTTAATRCCTCTCAAATAAAGTGAATAATATTTCGCTGCCAAAATAAAACCACATTTCATTGACAGTACATTATAATATGAATTTTCTTTTTATTGATTTAGTAAATTAYTTCAGTTGATTGGCCATCACCAACATTTCAATACCTTAATAATTCTTTAGTATTATGCTCATAATACACATGTATCTATGTGTGTTGTGTGTGTATATATAGATGTAATCATTATCAGTTAAGTAATTATAATTATTGTTTGTAGCTTTTGTTGTAGCATTAGCATTGATCTTTGATATTATGTATGTATATTTCTATATATTTGTGTGTATATATAAATCAATTATACATTAWTTAATGAATATTTACTTATGTGTGGATTACTTGCTGCACCAGATTTAGATTATGTCTTAAAATGTTCACTAGATAACTTTGAATCAATTTATTTTTTGTTTTTAGTTTTGTTCTATTTTTTATTTCGAAATCATTTTGAGGAGATTTTTGCTTTATTTGCCGTCAAAGGTATGGTTTTCATAATTTTCTGAAATTAAATTTGGGTTGTTGTATGGTTTTTTATTTTATTTATTTATTTTATGCTTTTATTTTTAGTAATTTTCTAAAACTTATTGCTTTAATAATTTTTGAAATTTTGTTACGGGTTTTGCTTTAGATTTTGTTGAGTTGTTTGAAGACTCTTTTGCTACATAACCGTGATATTTGCTTAGCTTATAAAATTATGTATTATAATTGTAGTAATTTACAAAGTGGTTTTTAGTATATGCTGTATGCAGTATAACGGGGTTTTGTTTGCTTTTTAAATATTTGAAATTGCGTGTTTTGGATTTGAAATATTTTGACATTTATMTCTAATGTCTATTTGCACTTAGTTTATGCTTTAAATTACTGTGTTAATTATTGTTGTTTGTAGACTGTATTTCTAAAGTTGTAATTTGTGTTTAGTGCTCTTATTGTATTGTTTTTTTTTATTATTATGCATTTTTAAACATGTTCTTTTTATTATTTGCTTCATATATAATATGTATATAGTTTTTGTTTTACCTTTTTTTTTTTTTGTTTTGTATTTTTGTTTTTGTGTAATATTCTTCCTGATTTTCCTTTACAAAAGTTGATGAAAGTAATATCGCTTGCTTTTGCTGAACACTCAAACAGGAAATTTCTTGACTTTTTTGGAAAGTAGTCATTATTTACGCATTATTTGTCTTAGCATTTAATTATTCGTTCTAATATATAATTATTTAATTTTTATTAATTTTATTTACTTATTTTGTATTAAATTTTTTTCAGTTTCGTAAGTCTAATATTTTTAATTTGATTTAATTTATTTTCCTTACTGTTATTTTTCGCTGATTTTCTGACTCACACGTACTACTGTTTTAACTATATCATCCAGTAGACTGTTTCACTTTACTTATAAAGAGGATTCTTTTTTATTATATTTTCCTTTTGTTACGTCTGTTTGCGGTTTATTGTATGAAGTTCTAAATGATTTTAGAGAATTTTTCTAATTTAGCTAGGCAATTTCATTTTTCTACAAGTATTTTTCATTTTATATTTATTGTTATATTGTTGTTGTGTGTGTTTATGTACCTTGGCTGTAGCAGTTAACTAAAATTTGCTATATGCATATTACTAAGTAATATTTTCGCTATATTGTTAGTAATTCATAAAAAATTAAAAGAAATTTTTCCTTTCGCTGTTTTCTTTAGTTTTTAAGTGTATTTTTAAGCACTGCCTTATTTAACTCTATTAAAATCTACTTTAACGGTTTTCATTGATTTATTAAAAATATTACAAAAAAATTAATATTTCCGTTTCTAAGTTTTTATTAATGCACACTACGTTTTAAAGCGTTTCTAATTCTCTGGCATACTCAAAGCAAGGAGTTTTAGTTCTTATGCTTTTTGCGGTTTTTGGTGAAAATATGTTTACAGCAATGTACAAACTTATGCTTTTATTCATTAGTAATAAAG
>NW_017535430.1:176237-177427 GCF_001853355.1 Bactrocera latifrons
ATGCAGAACAGACATAAGTATGTAATAAAAAATAAAAAAATTAGTGATATAAACTATTCGTGTTTTTTTCTTATTTATTTTCAAAATATTTAAATCATTAGAAATTTTAAAAAATATTTAAAAATCTACCGAAAGTGACTTTAAACAAAAAAAAAAATATGATATTATGTCGTATAATGTTTTGATTGAAAATTAGGATGTTTTTCGATTTTGAGTCGAAGTATGGTTTCCTTCTTCATACATATATAAAAAGATAAGTGTGTTTTGAGCATAAGAAAATAAATTTACATGAAATTTTCTGAAAGCAATACTTTCTTCAAAAAACTTGGATATTTTTAGGTTCACATAAGCGGTGTAAATAGAAAAGTTGTAGATCTGTTCATTAATTACAACTTTATCTTTTTTCATACCACATATACATATATTTACTGTAAATTATATTATCTTCCATGTTCAATGTTTTTCATCGCATTATGAATTTGTTTTCACTTTTTACCATCAAAGACTTCTGAACTTGTATAAATCCGGGACCATAAATTCAAAGATTACTTGTAAAATTCGGTACATTTTGTTCATTGTAAAATGTGGAAACAATTTTGGTAAATTTTATTAATTAAAAAAAGTAAAAAATAGTAATATGTTAAGTATAGAGCAAACAAGTATCTTACTGCCATTCATAAATTTGGTTTGAGCCACAAGACCATGTGTAAATGACAACAAGACACATCAGATTAGAAACCAAACAAAAAAAATATACATACATATATGTATTAAAATAATATAAAAATAAAGGAGTGGAAGAAAGAAATAAGCTTAAGCCATTCAATACAAGTTAGTAGAATGAATGAATTTCTAGAATGAATCTATTTTTACCAAGATGATACTAAAACAAATACCCTAATAAATTATAAGAACTCAAGCTCGTCTATATTGAAAGTATTGTAAACTATATTTTTATACGAGTATATATTATTATATAATCGGCTTAAATTGTGTACGTATGTATACAAAGTTGCTGGATAAATCGACATTACAACGAAGCAACGTGGAGAAAGAAACAGTATGCTTTCGTTACGAGCGGAGTCAAACAAATTTTGTTTTATATTTATTTGTGAGCGCTAGGAGGCTTTGCGCATGCGCGAGCAGTGATTTGTATACATACACGCAATATTTGTTTACTTTTAAATAAT
>NW_017535430.1:177521-179174 GCF_001853355.1 Bactrocera latifrons
ATTTTTAATGTATAGCATTAGTTTATAGATATATATACATATTCATATGGAATGCTGGCATGCAATCAATTGACAGCACATTGTTATTATTGTTGTATTTTGCAGATTTTATTTATTTGCATTCATCTATTCATTTTTAAACTTACATTTTACTTTAGAGTATAATCTCTGCAGATATATGGTAATCCAATTGTTTTAAATAATTAGTTAAGCTTTAGCATTGCCACGTTGGAACAAATTTATTTGTGGTTTTGTAACTTGTAAAAAAAACTCAAATAAACAAATTAAAAAAGTTAAAAGAAAATAATTAACGTAGTCATAAATTTTATAATATAAAAGCCAATTTCATAATTTTATACTAAAATTCCCTTATATATTTTAATATGATCTGGCAACACAGCAGGTTTTTGGTAATTAAATTTTGTCAAATTTATTTTTAAAACTTAAATTAAGACCAATAAATCTTAGTTTCTTTTGTTTAGATATGAAAATAGTTGACGTTGTTGCCACCTTTTTCTAATTTTCGAAAAATAAATTACACTTAACAGTTCTGTATATCATATTCAATAGATAATTATTATCAATCATTGTATAAAATGTAGCGTTAAAAAAATAATAATCTGGCAGCGACGAATTTTTTGATGGAAATTTTGCGAGATTTATCTTTTAAGTTTAAATTAAGACCACTAAACGTTAATTTATTTTATTTAAAAATCGAAATAGTTGACGGTGTTGCCATCTTATGAAAATTAGCTTAATAAAATCTCAAATTAAAAATATCTGTACTCATCACAGCACTTTACTGGCTTTATAGAATGTCCAAACATATTTAGATATATAATACAACGAAATATATGAATAAAAACTTATTAATTATATACATGCATACATACGTAAATAATTGACTTCTAGACACAAAAATTATGACAGACTAAAGATGAATATCAGCTTATTTTTACTGAATTTTGATTTTATTATAAACTTATGAAAAAGGTCTATATGTTTCAATAGGTATTGATATGTAAGGAAAATTATCTGGCAACATCAATATTTTTTTTTTTAAAGGAAATTGTCCGAGGATTCTCTAAAAAATTTAAATTAACAAAAATAATACTTAATTTCTTTGATTTTAATACGGAAATAGTTGACGGTGTTGCCACATTATTTTTTGAAAGATAATCGCGTTTTATATACCAATTTATCATATTTAATACAGTGATTGATATGTCCAAACATATATAAATTAACTACTAAAAGATATTAAAGAAAACTTAATTAAATCAAAAAACTTAATGAGATGTCTTGAAATCATAATTAAATTGCATAATTGAACTCTTGGAAAAATATTGAATCGAGGCCTAAAGTTGGACATCAACAGATATTAATTTACAACTAACTTTATTATAAACTATTGAAATAAATTATGTAGTTTTAAATAGAAATTGATATTTTAAAAATAATAATCTGGCAACATCAGCATTTCTTTATAGAATTTTCTGAGATTTATCTTTGAAATTTGAGGCTAATAATTGTTAATTTCCTTGACTTAAATATCCAATTAATTGACTGTGTTGCCACCTTAATTACGTTTTAAATACATTCGTTCATACATATACATATATTAATAAAAATATATTAATAATAAAAATAATA
>NW_017535430.1:181803-184050 GCF_001853355.1 Bactrocera latifrons
AATTTTATTAATTTTTTTAATTACTTTTATCTCTTTTTTCAACGCCTTAACTTCAATATTTAACTGCCTGCAGCTTGACAGCTTTGTTTTTAAATTCTAGTAACTCGACATAAGTGGTTCTTTTAGTTTTACATTTAAACACATACACACATATACATATGTGCTCATGCTTAKGCATACTTATATTAATATTTAACTTTTTCTTTGCTCGTTTTTATTGTTTTTATTTAATAATATGCATTTATATGTGTATTTGTGCCACTAATTTAGTTTATTGTACAAATTTGCAACATGCTCCTAATGCAATACTCCTCCTTTACGCTATTAAAATCCAATTAATTTGTCAGCCATAAGAATAGGTTACTAATTTTCATTATTTTATTTTCCTTATTTTCTTTTATACTTCTCTTTCTAATTATTTCTTGCTTTTTTTTTTTAGTTTCTACAGCACAGCTGAAGGGAAAGCTATATGGAATAAAGGCTAAAGGCTTATTTGCGCACTAAATATATTATTGTTGTTGCGAAAATGTAGTTCAAAGTAATTTAATTCAAGCTGGTGTTGTATTGGCAAGCGTAAAGTTTTGAAAAATTAAATATCACTCTTACTCAAAAAATTTTTAAAATATAAAGTAAACGAGTTGTTATTGTTCGTGACAGTTGCTGTGCGTAATAATAGTGACAAAATGAAACAATCGACACACAAACTGTTTCATGACAATTTAGTTCAATAATTTGACTAATTTTATAACGTTTACGGTTAGCGTCCCAAAATACAATAAGGGAGTATAAACCATTTGTTGTTCTTTTGAAATAAATATCGTTTACAGGTAAGCCTCGAGTAACAAGGACTACGGTGCAATTTATGCTTTGAATTGCGTAAAAGCAATAAAATTGTGCAATATTTTGCTGAAGCGAAACATCACATCATAAAACTAGAGAGAAAAGGAAGAAGAAGCGAAAAATCATTTAGCGTTCATCTGTTTTTTTGTGTTTTTTGCTGTAAAAAATTCACACAGCTGGAGAGAGTTCTGACAGTATCTCTTAGCAACATTATTACTTGTAGCATCATTATTCATCCTAACATACTACCAACATCTCTAACTCAATGAAATCCACTCACTAACCAGCCAGTTCTTAGTTTAGCAATTCTTAACGTGTTTCTACATATAAATTCGAGGCAAACGATCTACTTGCTCTGGAGCCTAGAACATAAGCAGACGTGAAATGCCCTAACCTTTTTTTTTTGGTTTTGTGATCCGATTTTAAAATCTCCTTACTTCGGAACACTTAACAACATTTAACATTGGGCCCAAACAAGTATTCAAGCGACATTATAACACTCAATTCTCAATCCTTCTCTTGTAAAATATCAATGTTCCATATATCATGTCTCTACTCATCTCTTTATAAAGCTGGCTCTCTCAGCTTCACATCAAAACACAAATTGAAAATCTAAAAAAATTAATAATATTAACAATTTATTTTTAATATTCAACTCGTCGTCTTTATTTTTAAACTTATCAATTCTTCATATTTCCAACCCCTCATCCTTGTCATCTGAGGTTTACCTGTACCCACAATGATTCAATAGTACCAAATTTATATTTTTCTAAATTTCTTCGGCGATCTTTAATCTCATCGCTTCCGCTCATTTTATTTTAGGTATAAAATCGTTAAAATTCTGCAAATATTTCATACTTTTTTCATCGTCGCTAAAAATKTCTATATATTTAGTTTTAATTTACCTTCGTATTCGAAATTTAGTTGATTGTAAAAAACTATGCTTGCGGTAGTCCAATTTTCTATACTTTTGTTATTTTTTTCAATTGTCACAAATACATATGCATGTTTGTATATGCCATTAAAGGGTTTTGGAATTAGCCTTCTGGCTTACAAAAAACAATTAACTACTTTGGTTGGGTTCTCCAAGCTAAAGTGTTTCGGCTGCTCGGCAGCTGCCGCAAAGGTAAAAAAGTGTATTGATGTGTGTGCGTGTGTGTGTGTGCGCGTGATTACGTTGAAGGCGCTGTAAATCAAAGCGAAAATAACTATTCTATTTATAGTAAATAAATGGTTTAAAAGAAAAATTGTTGTCCATATAAACAGTTTTGAAAAATGATAAAAAATGTTTTCCCATAAATAAAATTATGAAATAAAAAAATATTTATGAAATTAAAAGCAACCAATTAAAAATTCCTCAATTATACCAAAAAATAATAATGAATTTCTTGTGTTTACAAATTAGTG
>NW_017535430.1:185109-224928 GCF_001853355.1 Bactrocera latifrons
TCTTCCAAATTTTTTTTAAATATAATTTTCATTAAATAGATGCTTTATTTTTAAATACAAAAACTTAAAATGGACACACCTTAACGCTTTAATATCTAACGAATTTCAACTAAAAAGCAAAAATATGTTTAAAAAATAAATTTACAAATTTTTCTTACACATTTATACGCACAAGGCCTTCCGAATAAGCAATACAAATGCATTTACTCGTTGTTATGTATGTATGTATGTAAATAGTATGTTTGTAAGGAGTTTCTAACACACATTTTCTCATTAAATCTTTTTGTGTGCGCTTTATATCAATTAAACAAAAACCATTGCTTGAACATACATATGTACACACACATATGTATATGTAAATTTATACTACATTCCGCCCAAACTGCATCTACGCTTACATTAACTACACTTTCTACAATGAATGCTCTTTACAAATTTATTGATTTATTTTCAGTTTGCGTTTCGCTATAAGCCTTTATGTGTGTATATGTGTGCCAGTTTGTGTGTGTGTATATGTCTCTTTAGTTGGTAATAATAAATTGTTTGTCATTTTGTTAATATTTTCATTTATAATAATATGCATGTTATTTTTTTCTTGATATTGTAAATTTTCGCATTTATTGCCTGTCTGAGCTACTTGTGCGCTCCTAACATTGTTTTTGTGTTTTAGAAAAATGCATTTACTGACGGAATGCCTAAGACCAGTGTCAGCGCCAACATGAACGCCACGATGCTCCTTTGTTGCAGCAGCAAGTGTTGTTGCTTTTGTTGCAGAGAGGAAGCGGATGATGGTTTGATTTCGCATTGTGCTGGAAAAAAGACAGAGAGAATTGTTGATTATTTTTGTATTGCGAAAATAACGGTGAACTTATAACTATTTTTATTTTAATTTTCAGAATATAGTTCAATGTAGGTAAATGATAAAACATATGACGATATATGTATGTATATAGCACTAAAATATGTATATAAGTAACTGATATAAAGATTTTCTTTTAAATAAAATTATAACAATATAAATTAATTGCATTTTGGAATTGGATTTTGCTACAACCCATTGTGAGATTTTTTAAACGATTTCTCTTCCATATAAAAATAATTTATATCATTATATTTTACCAGATACTTTTTAGCTATCATTTGAGATTTATAACTATTATTCAATATTTTTGAAGCAGCAAATTTTTTTTTTTTTTGTTTGTTATTATCTGATCAAATTTGAGCCGGACTATAGAGGCATATAATAATTTTTTAGAACTCTCAAGGCTTTGCCTACCACAATTTGAATGCTTTTGTTAAAAGGCTATGCCCCAGTGTCGAAACTAGTACCTCTCCAGCTAATATCAACAGCCAAAGCGAAAGCCAATATTCTACATAAGTACTTAAATAGGATTTAACTCGCATGACTTTACACCGTTCCATAGAATATTTTTATGTCCACCGTTGTCTCTTGTTGACTAACCACAAATAAGTYACAAGCGGCAAATATATCGAATCAATAAAGTAAGATTCCTTAAATATTTTTATAAGCTCTATTTATATAAATCTGTATACAATATCAAAACCAAAAGAATTCGAAACAAGTTACTAAACAAATATGTAATTAATAAACTTTCCACAATTTTGGCTTATAAGGAAAAAAAATTAGATATATAAACTTCGATATTTTAGTCTGCTCGTTCGCCCAGAATAAGTAAACTACTTGAAACACCTTTTTTTAAAAAATAACTAACAAAAGTATATTTCATAAAACTTTAATCAAAGTTTTTCGAAACCGAAGTTATAGATGCAATAGTTATTTTAGTCTAAAAAATATCAGAATATTTAAGGACCTATCAGTATGTTTRTATACATATATACATATATACTACTGTAAGTATTTGAAAAATTAACATAAAGAAAAAATAGTAAATATGGTAGAATAATTTATTTATTAATATATAAAGGGTGATCCCCGTAGAAGTATTTTTTTCAGTAGTATTTTTTTAATCGCGGTTATATTTTGTGTGAGGCTGTCATATTATTTTTGATTTTTGTTCAATAGTGCTTRGCATTTCATCATGGAAAGTGTCCTGAACGACGTTTACAGGTCGTTCAACTTATGTACAAGGTGCGTTCCAAAGTAAACAGAACTTTTTGAATCTAGCGCCTCCTGGTGTCGCCATCTATGTATATGCCGACTGGTGCGTTAGAATCTGCTTTAAATCTTTATCGAGAATTTCATGACATTTCACTGATTTGAAGTGAAGTTATTGCGTTTTACGTTTCAGTATGTTTGTGTTATCGGTGTGAAAATGAGCCCCGAACGAAAAGCCAACATTAAATTTTGTTTTAAAATTGGTAACACTTTTACCAAATCGTTCCAATTAATRGCGATGATTGCCTATCCCGTAGCAGAGTGCACGATTGGTTTCAACGTTTTCAAAGTGGAAATTCAATGGAAACTATTTGTAAATTCAACAAAAATCAGCCGAGGTCATAATTGAAATTCATGGAAATGGAATTGAACATCGATTTATYGCATTTTGACCRAACATTTGGAATYCAACAGTTGAAGGACATTATTAAAAAGGTCAATTGGACCAAACACATATTAACCATTAACCACTCCCCTTATTCATTTGATAKGGCACCGTGYSACTTCTTSCTTTTCGKAAAAATGCAAAAGGATTGCACTGACATACTGACGGCCATAACGACCAACGAGCTAAAACACTCGTTCTACCTGCTTTTGGACCATGCAAAAAGCTGTATTGAATCAGAAGGAGACTATTTGATCAAAATAAATTGATTTTGCCGAAAAACCCATGTCCTGTTTACTTTGGGCACCCTAATCGACATCGCTGCGCTCTATAGGCTCTTCAAAAGTTYCAAGAAGATCCGACGTTTTCGATCCAAATTTTGTTCAGCAATGASTTYCATTTTTTGCTCAACCYGTACGTAAACAAGTAAAATCACAGCATTTGRGACGAAGAGCAACCAGATGGAATCAWCGGTAGATAATTCTTCAAAAATGATGTCAGGGAGAACGTAATCATCATTGGCCTTACAGCGCCATGAAAGCCAACCGAAAACGACATTTGGTTTCGACAAGTTGGCGGCACTTCCCACATATAGCATCAAACAATGGATTTATTTAGTGACACTTCGATGAACAGATAATTTTACGTTTTCAGCAGTTCGATTGACCACCAAGATCGTGTGATAACACACCGTTGGACTTTTTACTGTGAGGATATGTAAAATGTAAAATATATGCGGACAATCCCGCTTCGATTCAGGCCTTGAAGCAAAGCATCACGCGTGTCATTCACCAATTAATGTACGAAGTGTTCGAACGAGTAATCCTAAATTAGACTCAACGGAAACAACATCTGAAACTTAGCCCCAGAAAATATTTGAAAGAGATAATCATCAAGAAATAAATGCGAAAGAATGTTCTTTCGAATAGGCATTAACATTCCCCCTTAAAATTGATTGTATTTAAAAAATAGAGAACCTCCTGATATATTATTTSACATATTTACTTTAAAAACATTGATTTTTTCAAAGATTGAGTATTTTATTTTTATAAAGAACGTCAAAGGGTCAAATTATGACAAGATCCTTTATTTTAAAACAAAAGTAAAAACAATATGAAAACCGAAAGGAATTTAGAAAGGAATAGAAGCCCTACTGTTTTGCGCAATCAATAGGTTGATCAGAAAATCGGTGGATCTTACTTGGACAAATATAGGTCGTTTCTGTTACCCAAAAGCTATTAAAAGTGGAACACCATATGGTTGTATATCGACCAAGCGAGGCATAGCAAAAATAAAAGTATATGACGATTTGCTAATATATTTTATAACGTTTATCATGCAAGGTGATTTATATAAGACGGAAAGTTGGTGTAAAGAAGCATTCAAAAGATAGGATGTTGATTGCGATTTGGTTAGGATATTTTCGTAAATACGAGTACGGTATTTAACAAGCTGTTTAGCTCAATGTTTCGTTAATGTTCCAAGCTGGAATGGCTTTAGATTTTTACATTAGAACTACGGTGAAAAAAATTTCAAAATCTATTTCCGTATGTGTGGACTTCAGGAAKCCTCTCTATCAAAAACGTATTAGTCGTTCAAAGCAGGCATCTGAAATTTCGCTCTGGAATTTTGCATATATCCTTTTCTCCGCAAGAAGCTGCTCATTCGCCACCTCTAATATCGGGTGATTATAGCATATGCATAATTATTTTCTGATATAAGATCTAGAAAACTGCTCCAGATTAGTTTACCATACCACATAGCTGTCACACAAACTCAACKATCAAAATCAAGTTCTTGTATGAAAAACTTTTGTACTTGGCTAAATATACTCAGGAAGTTTGGCATTGATTATTTARTAAGGCAACGCTACAATAGCCGAAATTTTTTTTAGATCGGATTACTACAGCTTATAAATATCATACATACAAACTATGCAAATGAAACTTTTCACTTGCAAAATAATTCTAGCTTCAGTACAACCGAAGTTAACGTCCTTTCTTATTTCGTACTATAAACAGCAAACCCCTAAACACAACTGCAAATAAAAAACAAAGTAGCGAGTAAAAATATGGTAACGTGTTTATATGTATGTATGTACATATGTATGCAATAAAGCGGCAACAAAAAAAGAAGTGAAAATAAGTGCGAATTTGTATGATTGATGCAGTTGTTTGAAATTTCAAATTTTTTGGGCTTCTCACTCAGCATTCGCTACTTACCTATTAATGCGCCGGCAAAAAGAGCCAACAACGAAGCGAAAGCCATTTTCATTTCTTTTTACAACTACTTTATAGCCTCGTTGCAGGTTTACATTATTCGATTATTACTATCATTTAAAGTGTATTATTTAAAAAATTTTTTTTTTTTTTTTTGCGAATTGGAACGCTCAAATTTTGCATAGATTTTATTCATGTAATATTCATTATACAACAATCAACACTTTTGAATTGAATTGTAACAAATTTTGCAAAAGGCACAAACTATCTTACATATGTACATACRAACAAACGTAGGAACACATTAAATAAACTCATACATATGCTAACCGGTACGCAATTGTTGTACGCAGAATGTATACAAAAATAGAAATAGAAAATTTTGTTGTAAAAGCAATGTGAACAACAATAACAATAATAATAGCAAGAAAAGCATATTGATACAAAAACAACTACAAACATATTTGAGCAATAACTTTTGAGSGCGCGAGTTGAGTGTAAATGSCGRTGACACATATRCACATACATATAAGCATTTGACAATTGCAAGTGTCAAACAATACGACACATCAATATTTGAAGAGGCAAGCAACGTGTACTGTGACAAGAGTAGCAAATTATTATTTGTTAACACAAATATACATGACTTACTTATTCATACGGATACACTCTTTTTATAGTTCATATGCCTACATTAGTTTGTAGATTAGGGTGGGCCAAGAAAAGTGAATGTTTTTTGATGCTGGTTGATACGTAATCACCGCTAGGAAAGACTCTCCAAGTATGAGGTCTTAATTGCAACAGGAAGGAAGATATTAACGGTTACAGTACAGCCGCTCGGCTATCGAAGTGAAAACATATCTCTCTGCAGGAAGCAGAACTTCGGAGCAGWACATCTACTGCTACCTTGATAGCAGCCACCTCTGCTTGAAATACGCTACAGTGGTATCTCTCTCTCTGGGAGTTGATAGATAGCTCCTTCTTAACTTCGTTYCAACCAACACCAAAAATCTCAATGTACCGCTTCTCTAGCGGCCTCCCCCTTCCCACAACTCCTTTGTGGGAATATGCAATCGAAGTAGTGGAGAATTTCAGCGTGTTCTTGCCCACGCGTCTCGGATACCTAGCTTCCCTAAGTTTAAAAGCAGCCTTCGCCTTCTAGCAACTGTCAGCTATGTCCACAGGTGCAACGTGTATAATGACATTTTAGTGTCATTGGTTCTCCTTACTGCACCATAGAAAGAGATTAGAATACTACTTAGAGTGTTTTTTTTTTTTTTTTTTGAGCGCCTCTACCAGACAACGACTATATAAAACATAAGAATTGGCTTAGCTACAATCTTATAGAGTATACACAGTTGCGAGAGGCTCCTCTACAACCTCACTCTCTCCTCAATATTTCACTTCTAAGTTAGCTTTCAGTTAAGAGTAAGCCCCAAGTACTTCAGCATATATGTATACCTGTTGAAAAATAGAACATTTCAAAGAGAAGAGCGCAACATTTGTAGGGATTTTGTATCTCTTAGTAAATTTTATTTAAATTTCTCTTAAATTAAATTCTTTCTATTTGCCAAAATGGTTTCTCTAATTTTTTATTATACATATTAATATAGTGAAGGAAATTAATTAATGAAAGCAAAAATAAAATAGAATATTCTTTCAATAGTCTGCTATCGGAATAACTGTAGGGCATTAGAAAAATAAGATATCATACTAAAAAACTACTCAGACATATTTGTCATTGGGGAAAACGTAAGCCATGCAGCTGGTGTGTTGATGTTGCAACAGAAAATCGTAGGCAATATTAGGCTCAAATGCTCTCGATGCCAAAAATATACCACATTCTGAAAGTCCAAGAATGTATCGATTAAATAAAGGAAATTGTCGATCGTCATGGAGATTATATTTTCAGCACCCAAGAGCTAAACATTGCAGAAAAAATATTTTAGAATAATTGAAATAAGGCTGGGTATAAAAAGAAGTTCGATCTATGATTTCCATATAAGTGAACCTTACGAACCGAATTTCTATATATACCAAATCGCAACAAAATTGGTTCATTTCTGGAGCAGATGGTTACTGGTGATGAAAAACGGGTCACTTACGATAATCTCAATTGAAAAAGGACGTAGTCGAATTGCGAATCAAGATTTTACTATGTGATTGTGTGATTAGCATGAATTCATCTATTTTGAGAAAGTTCCTTACGGCCAAACTCTTCTTCGGATCTGTACGCTCAGCTTTGGTTATTAGTAGAGGAATTGTATTCCATCAGCACAACGCCAGGCTACACACATCTATAGTTATTCGTTAGAAACTTCAACCGTACATAAAACATAATTCTAATATCTTAACTATGCTTAATAATACACTTAATTTCACTTAATTTAATGCATATACTTTAGTTACTACACCTTGTATCCACTACTTTCAAACCCGTATCTCTTTGCAATCAATTACGAATTAATTAAAGACCATAAAAGTTGAAAACTAGAACATTCTCTCAGGGACTCTAAGGTCGACATAACTTGCAATGAAGTATTATTGTATACTTTTTTTTTTTTTTTGTACAAATATTTCTTCACTATATGTACCACTCTGTGCATAAATAGGCTTCTAAAATTTCATTCTTATATAATCTGCTATATCTACTGTTCTTCTTGTCACATATGTCTCGATTAAGGTCTCCATCAGATAATAGAACACAGACTTAAAAATTATATAACAAACCAAAACCAATTGGATAGCTTGTCCCAAAGAAACAAGCAATTTTGATTTTAGAGTAATTTAAATATTAATTACTGTTTTATTTTACACATTTAATCCCCGCGTATAAATTTCTCTGACAAAGCAATGGTATGAAATATGGTGCCGTAGGGTGCCATGTGCCTGACAGAACAGCCACAAAAAAAAAAAAAAAAACGAGCAATGCCAATTTAATAAATGAGTGTAGACTTTGCTGTACCCCTTTTTGTGCGGCGCTTTTTCTGCATCGCACACTCATCGACAAAAACACTGCGCCAGACACTTTGTCGTCGCTGCTTGCGGTCATCCAGCTGATGCTTRTGCCAAACGCGCTGCCAATGACAAGCAGTTGCCTACGGCACCTTTCTTAATGACACCAACCAGTTAGCCGGTCGACTATCTAACACTGGCCACACGATTTTCACACCGGCAACGAAAGAGCGTCGAGCGAAAACTGAGCCGGGTGTGTTGCCAGGCAGTTCTATGCCTCGSCAAGCCATACAGCACAGTATAAATCGMCACGCGTCTAGCTTGCCACGCTCGGCTTAGCTTTATGAACCTGTTGGCTCGAGTTTCGGCGGCCCCTCTGCACGACGGTCGGTCTGTGCGTCCGCCGGTCTGTAAGTCTGTGGGTATGTCTGCATATTATGCGCTGCGCCGATCACCATTTGTCGTGCTTTAATTAGTAAGATTAAAACGCAGCATTTGACACACGTGTTCCCAATGTTGTGTCGCCCCTACTTCGGCTGCACCGCTCTTCTGGCCACTTTTTTKACTATATTAGCGGCAGTATCCACATTTTCTGGCTTTTTCGTAGAAATTATCATTTGACTGGCGTATTCATGCTTCATTTTAGTAACTTTTAATAAACGAACCTCGTGTTTTGCCGCTTTTTTGGCTATTTATTCATGCCATACAAATGTGCTGCTCTTTCGCCGGTGTCTTTCTTTGCCCCGTACGGGTTCAACGGTGAGTTGTTCAACGAAATTATATAAATTTTAAATTAGCAAAAAATCATATTGCCAATATTTGTTGCCATTTGACTTTWGTTGTATGTTATATTTCACTTGCTGTTGTTGTTRTTGGCATTGGCATCACATTAACTGCACGCGACAGCTAATGCCAAAACAGCTAACCGCACTTATTGAATAAATTGTCGAACACAAACCAAAAAACAAACCAAAACCAACAACAACAAATAAGCACACAAGCAAACAATGTCGATTTGTGGCCAGCGGCGGCAACAGATTTATCTATATGACTATATTTTTTGTCACTTTTGTATCCATTATCGGGCGGCTGAGCGYTCGCATGCACAGGTGTAAGCATTTCTTGATATGGTTAGGTTTGTTCATGGGCGAGTTGCCTGCGGCAGAATGGCTAATGTTCCTTTGATATTCATAATTTGATAATTTTATTGTTTGYTCAGCAGTTTTGTTGTTACTTTTGTTTTACATTCGTTTAAATTGACACAGACAAACACCAACACATATTTGGAAAGGTGCTTTTGGTGGCGATTGCAGACAATCCACGCGTCGCAGCAGTATGAGTATAAGCAAAAGCAACGCCAATGCAAGCAAACAGAATGGTTGGTGAGTGGACAATCAAAGCCCTGAATCAATAGACAGAGAGACGACTGACRCGTAACAAAAAACGACTGGACATTAATATGTATTACAAATAATACAACACATTAAATGTGGACAAAATGCGAAATAATTTCAATTAACAATATCACTCACTCAATAACACTCAGAATATACCATTTTTTAGTGGGGGTAGATAAAATCTAAAGTATGTGCGGAYAATCCCGCTTCGATGCAGACTTTAGAGCAAAATATCACGCTTGTCATTTGTCAGTTACMAGTCTAAATGCTCGAACGARTCATCGAAAATTGGACTCAACGGATGGACAATCTGASACGTAGCCAACATTTGAAAGAGATAGTCTTCAAAAAATAAATGCGTAAGATTGTGCTTTCGAATGATAATAAACATTTTCCATTAAATTTGATATYTTATGTTTTTTCTTTAAAAAAGTAARAAACMTCGAAATGTAAACATAGCCTCAGGATTAACATAGAAAGAACGTTCGAAAAATYGATATAAATAAAACAGAGAWATTTCTCATTTGGCGCATAAATATWTCTTATTAAGTCATTGTTGTGCATCGAMGGCATTCTTCATCAAGAAACAATGATTTATAAATGTATACGAAATTCACATTTTTTGGTTTGTAAAYAAAAATGTCAGAGGAAGTATGACTTTCAGGCTAATAACTTAAGAATTACTGAATGAAATCTCACGAAACTGCGAAACTAGTTGAGTGTAGTACTTTAAAACAAGGTGGCGACTTAGCCCTCTCGAGATCTCGATTGAAACTGATTTTATTTATTTATTCCTGTAAAAGTACATTCTTACAGTTTGGTGTGGTTTATGGGGCGGCGGATGATATTGACTTGGACAATATGTGGTTCTAACAGGACGGCACCACAAGTAACACAACAAATGTTACAATCGATTTGTTGCAACAAACCAAGTCTGGTGAACGTGTTATCTCACTAAAGGCCTAGTCAATTGGCCGCCACGGTTGTATGTTTTGACGCTGTTAGGCTATTTTCTGTGTGGCTACGTCAAGTCTATGGTCGATTGTGACGATTGATTAATTTCTAACGAATATCGAAGATAAATTGCAGGAGTATCGGCTAATTTATGCTTGGAAGTCGTCGAAAATTGCAAAAGAATCGAGTTCCATACRTACTGGCACCGATTTAACTTTCACACGAATAAATAATTATCCCAAACCGTTCTTGATTTATTAAAAAAAAAAAAATTATATCACTCTTATGGAAAAACCCTTTACTACTGGGGCAAAAATGGTAAGACTTTTTAATTAAAATCTCACGTGACAAACGGTTTTTAAAGATCATATGGGCCTAAGGAAAGTGAAAATTTGGATGGTTCCAAAATCACCAATTTTTTTTTTTATTTTTTTTTTTTTTTGTTTGAAAAACAACTTAGCGTTAACTTCTGTGAAACAGTGATTTCCGACTACTAGGATGTAGTCAAACGTACTATTACTGGACGCATTGCCAGTCATGCTTACGATCTGGAAAACAGACGATCGGGAYATCGTGGCAAAAGTGAGCCGAAGCCGAAAAAAACACGTCAAAGCAGGTCAAAGGTGAAGGTTATGTTGGCAGTTTTCTTCGATTACCGAGGTGTAGTGTACTCCGAACTCTTTCAGACGGCCAAACTGTCAACAAGGATTTAATATTTAAGTGTTATGCGTCATTTACGCGAAGCTAWTAGTAAAAAAGGTCTGAATTATTATACGACAACTAATGGTTATTTGCACCATGATAATGCACCGATGCATACTGCATTGTTTTTTCGCGAGTTTTTCGACAAATTTTCAACCAATGGTGAATACGGTGCCTGAGTTAGCTCGCTGTGAATTTTGGCTATTCAGTAAACTGAAACGGCTGCTCCGGGGAAACCGTTTTGAGCCACTCACTGAAGGCTATTGCGGAAATTGATCTTAACAACTGTTTCGAGGATTGAAAGAAAACAACGTATCGGAACCAAGGTGGTCGACATAGATTTTGAAAAATAAATTAAGAATTTTAAAGTCTTAATATTTATTGCTCATAGTAGTTTACCAAAGATATTAATTTTTTAAAGTATATTTATTGTAATTATTGTTTATGGTCTTCTGTTGCAATTATATTCCAATACAAAAATAATAATATTAATAAATATTTAACAGCACAATTTACTGTAAATTAGATAAAAAAAATTATTACTACTGAGAATTTTTTTTGTAAYTATAGCTTGTTGTAACGCTCATGGCTGCAATCGATGGTTATCGCTGCTCTTTATAATGTCAATGCTTCTGGTGATCATTCATCATTTTTACGAATAAAATTAATTAATTAACTATTGTATTGTAAGGCATGCGTTAATGGAGAATTTTCTAACGGAGAGTTTTTTTGTCGTGGAAACCATTTTTTTTTTTTTAACATTTTCGGTTGATTTATTTACATATAATTATTATTTCTTTAGTAGCTCTTTTTCATGACCTTTGTTTTTTTGAAATTCGTGTTAAATATACAAAGTGTTAAAATATTTTAATTGATTCAACCTACTTGGCAATATTTTTGTGCGTATTATCGTTATATGAATTACGAGCTGAGAGAAATATATGTAAAGCCCTTTGTTTTCTCTCTCTATTTTCTACTACTCCATTAAGTTTTATCTACTAAAAAAAATCAGCATTTCTGATGTACTAGCCTTAACAATATCACTTTGCGCCTCTTACTTTGGATGTTGAACGCACGAAGCATATCGACTTTTTATTTCATTTGTATAAAAATAAATTGTTTTATATGGGCAGCTTTAACGTATGCCAAATTAGCCACCAGATTAAGGGATTACATGGACTTACGGTTTTTTTTTTTATACATTCTCTTAAATCTTTAAACTCGTTTTTCTCGAAACTCTGTTTTTAAAGTAAATTGGCAAGATTTCTCGAAAACCACTTAATCGAATTCATGAAATTATACACAGAACTTTGAGATACAATTCTTAAGGACTTGCACGAAGGATTTTTTTTCGTTTACTACTGTTTGGATAAGAAATATTGCGAAATTTTAATTTTTTTTGTTTTTTTTTTTTGTTGTAAAAATTTCTGCCAAGAATGCAATTTTATTTTCCTTCGTTCAAGCTCCAAGTTAAGGTTTTAGCTTCAACATGTATTTTTTCACTTTAGATGATCCTGTATGGAGCTATCCTGCCAACGCGACCGTTTCTTTTTCCGAGAGCACTGTTTATGGCGTCGCTTAATTAATTTTTAAAAATTAAAAACATACCTAGAAGTGTACTTTCGATTGATGATAAACTTTCCCCATTACATTTGAAGTTGCTGTGTTTTTTTCTTCAAAAAATAGTTGAGTTGGATCACAATTTACATACATACTTAAAATTAAAAACGATATGCTTAAATACATAACTTCAAAAAGGAACAATTATGAATTTCTTTTAAATTATTTGCCCACCTCTATGTTGCAATAACTACCCATATAAATGCCCACTGACATCACTTAGACCAACAAAATATGGCTTTTGAGATAATAAACTGCAAAAAACGGTAGCGTGGATCCTACTCGAAAAACGATTAGTAGCAACTGAATTTCAATAATGCTACCAAATTAATTGGAGAGATTTAGAGCGTCATAAATTGGGGTTTGCATAATTACAAAAGGAAAAGGAGGAAAAAAATTTACAAAATGCTTGCATACATATGCATGATTGAAATTTGATAATGTTGCTCCACTTTCAAGCGGATTAGCGAAATTCGATGGCAATACAGTGAGCAGAAAAAAGCTATTATGGTGATAATTTCGAAATAAAAACAAAGTAAAACAACAATTTTATATGAAGTGGGAGCAACTGAGAAAAAATCGAAATTTTATATGCTTCTTACTAATCGATTAGCTTAGCTAATTTTAGCTTATCGCTAAGCGTTAAAATTATCAAATTTATGCAAAAGTGTGGCAGATTTAAGGTTTTAGATAATTTTCARTATATGTATGTATGTATATATTGGGTATTTACTATTCCTTAAGCTATTTTAGATCATGGAAGCAGTTTATCGCGTTGAATCGATTAAATTAATTATACATCACATGTGCCTGCATTCGTTATTATTATCTTGAATATTTTGAAGAAAGCGAAGAAATCAGCCAAATCAAGAAAGTCAATGYACGCCAACATCCAAAGATGCGAGGMATAAATTTCGAAGACGATTCGRCAACGATTAAAAAGAGAAATTTAAAAATCATTTTAAAACAATATAGTTGCATATCGCTTTATAATTGTATATAGATTGTTAGTCATATTTAAAACATGAAATCTCGAGTTTTTTGCTCATCGTCTCTAAAATGGTTATGTTCAGTTCGAAAGTGACGCATCGCCTGCGTTTGCGACAAAGACATATTATTGACCTCAAAATGTATGYTTAAAATCGAAGTCTATATACATATATAAAATATGCATATGAGCATATCACAATGGGTGAAAGATCACCTCTTCTATCRCGAAAACTGCCGAAAAGGCGAATGTACCACACTGCACGATCGATAAATAAACGCTTATTGATTATGCTCGACAGAACACTATAAAATTTATGACAACAATAAAGAACTACACGCGATTATGTATTTACATGTGTATCTAATRTCAAATTGCTTTTGTTGCTTCTTTCTTTTGTTTAGCAACAAATATTGTCCCAGCAGTCGACAGCGCTACAGCGCCCAACTGTCTGCTCGATCGCGATGAGATCAAGCACTGTTTTAGCACCGCTATACATACTCACACAGTTTATGGGTATTCAAAGCACACGCATATTCGGACGATTTTGATATTTAATCTCCATAACGACGACAACTTCGAAATCACTTTTCGTTTTCTTTRCTCGAAATGGCAGGCTATTTCTTAGAATATTGTTAAAAGGGATTTAATGATAAACTTTTTCGGAGAAAAATAYTACCCACATGGACGTTAATTATTTTAGGAACAGTGAACTTTTAGCAGAAACGGTAAGGTAGGGTTTGGTTCGGGTATAACCGAACATTTCATATTCTTGCAACTTGGTAGGATCATGGCGTAGAAATACTAGTAGGTGTTCGACCAAAGGATGGACATTTCTTACATTTCGGATATGAGGTTTACACCAAAGGCTAATCTAAATAAATTTTATGCATTGCCACCGTGTGCCTAGGTTCATATTAAAAAACACGCTTCCTAATTTCATTAAAATAACTAGCAYATTGGCGGATGCATGGTATGTGGTCAGAAGCCAACTAGATGTTCGAGAGTCTTTATGTGGGGCTATAGGAAATATTGATATGGATAAAGCCATTTTTGTCACAAAGATATAATGTTATGATCAARTATACATTTTCCGCAAATTTCATTAAAATATCTCACAGATTAACCGTTATTTTTGGCAAAAAGTCGGCCACACGCAATGGGGTTCGCACATTCGGTTTATAGGGGTTATGGTTTGAGTTCGGCAACTTTGGGCGTACCTTAAAAAAATAATTTGAGCATTTTATTTAATTTAATAGAGTTAACTTTGAATACTGGAGAATATTTAGAATTACTTTTCAATTTGGAATATATTGAAACTAGTTCACTGAACTTCACTGGACGAGGTACACTTCTTGAAAATTTAATTCGTAAAAGTATTGATGCGAGTTCTTCCATTTTTTTTTTTTTTTTTTTTTTTTTTTTTTTTTTTTTTTTTTTTTTTTTTTTTTTTTTTTTTTTTTTTTTTTTTTTTTTTTTTTTTTTTTTTTTTGTGTTTTGTTTTTGCTTTCAACCTTCGATCTCTTGATATGTTCACGACTATCATAGACACCTTGAGTCGAATTATAAAGAACTTAAACTGACATTCTTCATCAATTTGCGCTKAAAGTCCTCAGGCTATAAAAATACAATAAAATTTAATTATGTTTTTTTTTTTCGAAAAATTGGACTGATCTATCGTTCTCATACCATGTTTGAATGGAAACGAAAGTGAGATGGCGGATGCTATTTTATAAATTGAAAATTTCTGAGCACTTCTACTGAGTGTACTTCTTACTTTGAGTCGCATTATGAAGGGTTAAATATGGTTTAATTCAATTGAAAATGGACACATTGCTCTAGAGAAAACTAATATATTTCAGTTGAAAATATTTTCGAATATAGATATTATATTTTTTATCGAAATTAGTAGATTTTTGCAAGAAACACCTATCCCAACAAAAATTAATTTGGAACCTCGAAGTTTCGAGAAAGATTTGAAAGCCACACCAAACGGTATAAATTTTAATACGCAGAGGTACAGTAACTATTTAATTTATGCAAATTTCATACAATTTTATTATTGTAGCTGAATTTCGTTTAATTCGCCGGCTGGTGGTTCACTTTTCTACTCCAAGCCTTTGGATTATCATTAATAATTCTGATAATAAAAGTGGTTATAGGAGGTTATAAAAGTTGGTGCGCGCACGACAAGTGGAGCGGATGTTGGGCGGTGTTGGCGAGTTGTTTCGCGCCGAATGTCATTTCGTCATTTCTTTCTCTATTTTGCATGTTTTGTCCTTTTGTTTACGGCTGCGCTAGTTTCATGTAACGTGAGGCTTTGTAAATGCATGAATGTATGTGTGTATGTACATATACTGATGATGCCTTAGGCTTTTACGTAAAAGGTTAGTGCCTCAGAGCAGTTTTTAAAATTTTATAAATATTTAACGTTTCTTTTATTGCCCAGTTTTTTGCATACGTCTCTGGATGTTTCAATAATTAATTCACCGATTTTTATGCTAATACTGTTTTTTATAACCAATTAATGTAAGCATGTATAAGTATATATGTGTTGAAATGAGGTCTAATTGATATGCCTTTAGGCTGTTAGGCCTTTCTTTTGAGAATAACGAAATCGAAGAAAGCTGGCGTGCTTAACTTTGAGCCCTAAAGTAATAGTAACAGTATACATAGATCTCATAGGCGAACATTTATGCTTACAATGCCTTTAGCAGGTAGACCTATTCTGCTATAATACTAAATGAAAAAAGAAAATATAAAATTTATGTTGACAGTTTTTTCATTTCATTCAGTCCATGTGTAAGCCTTTTGTAACTTCGTTTCCTGATTAAGTCAATTTTTTTTTTTTTTTCAAACGCCTTTTTTTTATTTTATTTTTTTTTGATGACGCATGAGTCGTGTCAAGCTGTGATGTGATTCTTGTTCAGTAATGTTTGGCATTTGATCATGGAAAAGCTTATGACCTTTATTATATATGGAGATCTTAAATTGAAGTCGCACYGTGAGAACGTAATCGCCAATGGTCCAATGGTGACCGTTGTCGCGCCATGATAATCGACTATATGATATTTGAAATTCAAGCTTATTATTTTGGCGAGATTTGGATGGCGCCACACATCACATCACATCAATCAATGAATTTGGCTAAAGAACTCTTCGGTGAGCAGTTGACTTAACGTTTTGGTCGACTGRCCATCAATATCGTGTGATATTACACCGTTAGCCTTTTTTCTATCCGGACAGCCACGCGTCGATGCAGGCTTTGGAGTAAAACAAACAAAAACAAACCAGTGACCAGTCGAAATGCTCGAAGGAGTCATCACGTAGCCGCTCCCAAAATGTGTAAGAAATGATCTTTAAAAGTAAATGGTAAAGAATATTCTTTCGAATGATAACAAAAATTCCCCATAAAATTTAAAGTTTTCCTTTACAAAAGTAGGAAACCTAGAAATAGATCACCCCTGAAATATGTGATTTTTTTTTTTTTTGCACATAAAGTATATTTTTCGGTACTTTTTAAGAATGATATTCAAACTTTTAAAATATTAACCAGAGAATTTGGAATAATATATATGAATTATCATTCAACTTTGAAAGTTTTAAAAAATGTTTTCTTAGATCTTCCAAACATTATTATTTCAGTAATTAATTTTATTCCTTGCAGCAAAGGTTGCTATCAGACTCCAGACCACCAGACCACCAGGACCAGAGAAGGATATTCTGAAATCCCAATACGTTTACATTCCTGATAACTTGGACCACTGTGCCGCCAAGCGAACTCTTAGTTGCATATTCTCCGAGGGATATGAGAAGCAGARTCGCTGAAGAAAAGGTACCGAGAACTTTTTGACGGATGGATCGAAGCTCAAGGAGAAAGTTAGATTGGGAGTCTTCTGTCGGGAAACCAATTTTTGTTTCAGATGCAATGCAATGTAGTGTACATGTGGAAGCTTACAACGTAGCATCAGATGTACTTCTCAGAAGTGAGATATGCATCCATTCMCATAGCAGWGCTACTMTACAGGACTAGARCACGTTAATAGTGAGCTRAAAGCTGGTCCATGACCCCAATAGCAGTAGCATTAAGCTTTTTCCATATTTAACTTGTCTAGTTGCTTGGCAACTTGTCAAAGTTTCAAGGAGAAAGACGAGGTGGAAACATTTAGACACTGTCTCCTCCAATGCTCAGCTTTCGTCAGATTAAAGTTGAAGCAACTTGGTTGCCAGACTTTTTATGGCAGAAATAAGGTCTTGCATTTTCTTCGTCTCAGCATTTGCAAATTAAAATGTACGAATTTGTAATTGAAAAAATTATATTCTCCAACTAGTTATTTCCTTTAAATCGTTGTGTGTTTTATTTAATTTTTAGAAAAAAAAAATATATTTTTATGGTAGCGGTCGACGARTAATTAGAATCTTCTTTAATCATAAGAAAAATCTGAGTTTGGACGTTTAAAACACATTCTAGCATAGCTAAAGCTTTTTTATTAACYCCAAAAAATATAAAGTCTTCTAATCCTACCATCAATAACTTTGAAATATTACACAGAAATTTGTTTGTATTTTAGCTTAAAATGTCCCAAAGAGCCAAGTTATGTATGTATACAAAGCATATTAATTTTCACAATTCCAATATGAAAGATTGGAATTTTAATTAGGGCTTAAGGCTAACTAAAACTACCAAAAAAAAAGCTCAAATTCTAAGAAATCAATATCCAAATCACAGTTTGCTTCATTAAAGACTAATAAATCTCAAAAATGTGATGCGCATGTGACCACAATSCCATAAAAGACATTTCTTTACAAATCAGCATGAAACATGAAAGATGAGCAACAACTTACACATAACCACACTTAATTTCTTTTTTGATCCCAGCTATAGATTAATGGCTTGATTACACGCACTCCATAAATGTATGTAAATTCGTGAATATTTGCGGTTTTCAACGCCGCAATAAATAATCAATATTAGTTGCAACACGAGCCTACCGCGCGGCATTAGTCATCGTCTCAATCTGAATAGGGGCYAGCGCGTGCCATGCGATAACTGGACATGTACGCACAAATACATTTATATTTTCACKTATGAATATTGATCAATTGTCTTCCCTTTATAAACTTTCTCGAACGCCATTGAGCTCCGAGACAATCGAGATGTTACAGCTGAAGTCGCGCTTGGCAGTCATGAGTCACTCGMGTCCAATTTTCATGCGCCGTCAGCAAGCAGCCTAGCACAGCATTAGGCAATTAATCTTGCGTGAGTGATGCCGTTAATTTGCTGCATTTAAATGATTTTTCCTTTTCTTTTGTTGTTGTTTTCTGTTTTTTGCCTTTCGTTATGCAAATCGTACATAAGTATTGAAAACGATGCACGATTTATGGCCCGCGCTCAACTCTCAATTCGCTTTATTAACATATTGTGATTCTTATTATTGATATTTCATGTTCTTTTTTCATTGGTTCTTGGAGAAAAAAATATCTTAACACAGGTGTCACTGAATTGCAATTGTTGTTGTATCAAACCGTCCTCATTTTTGAAACTAATTATTTATTATTTTTCTAGAAATTTGACAACAAAAACATAGCAACCGCAATGTTACCATCATTCAGCCGATTTTGAGTGTCTTTATCTCAGCTCCCAGCTTATCGATATTCATGAGCTGCCAGCTGAAGCCTAGAAATCGCTTTTTATTTTTTATATTTTTTTCTTTATTCCAAGTTCTTGTGGTTTTAGCAATGCAATTCTCATTAGCAATGCAAATTTTCGATAGTAAATTCTCTATGKGACCCCCGGGAGTTAGTAGCGCTGCGCCGCAAAGTCTGTGTATTTTACTTTTTCAAAAATTTCTTTGTTGACTTGTCAGCTTAATTAATTTATTATGGCTTAGAGCAAGCGTGTGCAATAAATAAACGCACATGCAGCATTATTAAATAGTGAGTTTTGTATAGAATTTTATATTATAATCGAAATTGTAGATTTAATTTAGTTTAATTTTATTTCATGTACTTTATAAAACATACTTGGAAGCTAAGTTGAAGATGGGTGCTAATTCTAGTTTTGAAAAAAATATTTTTATATATTTGAGTGCTCAATAATTTATAAAAATTATATTTCATACGGTATTCGAAAAAAATTTAAAAAAAATGTGGAAATACTTTTCATGGAGTATATTTTTGAAATTTCTTTACTTTTTCAGAAATGCGAAACAAATTTTTTTTTACCACAAATATAATTGAAAAGTCTGGCAAGTATGGCAATCCTGATACATATTTGAATACATATTTGTAAATATTTGAGTGATTAGTATATTTTCGAAATTTCTTTAATTTTTCAGAAATGCAGAAAAAAAATTTTGCTCACATAAAAAAATTAAAAATTTCAAATATGGCAACCCTGCCATAGATTTTAATAAATATTTGTATATATTCAAGTGTTCAATAATTTATAAAATTTATATTTTTTTACAGTAAAATTTATTTAAAAATGTTCAAATATGGCAACCCTGTTTTATACATTTCTTGAAAAAAGCTTTTCAAGACATTTTAGCTCTCACATTTTTCTCTTTTGCATATTCTTGCTACTTTTCAAATATCTCATACAAGAAATTTCAAATTTATTAACGATAGTTGGCAACTCTAATTTTGCAATGGATTGATTTTTTTAAAAATACTGTTATATTTACAAAACTAAAAAAAATTATATTTACGAATATAATATTTAAATGTGGCAACTCTGTTTTTGGATTCTTCTTAACATATTTATAGTTTTCAAATTAAAAATTAAGAAATTTAAATTTTTTTTTTTTTTTTGACTACTTTAACAATGAAATGAGGCAACCTAGAGTTTTGAAATAGTTTTTGAAAAGTTTTCTTAAATTTTTTAAAATTTATATTAACTCTTTTTATATCATTGTAATATGGAAATCTTTTTTCATTTATTTTATTAGTTGTAAATATTTTCAATACTTATTGGCAAATAGCTATGTATGTGGAAATATGTGATTAAATTCATACAAATTTTTTTGAATTAAAAAGTTCGAAATTTTTGTTTTGAAAAAAATTCGTTCATATTTACCAAAACTGCCAATATGGCAAAAAACAGTATACCATATTACTGAAAATACCATCGTCAGTCGTGATATTAAGTAATTGAAATTAATATTAAATAATTGAAATTGACTCCCTTACAACACGCAAGAACTCCCTCCTCCAAACACAGTATTTTATGGTCTATCGATATTAATATCAATTTACTTATATTAACCTTATTTAAATCGATTTCTATAGAGCACGCACAAATTAGACAACTGCAATAACTCGAAAACCAAGTCTAAAATATTTAACAACATATCTTTCGGAAGTAAGATAGGAAAAGAAAAGAAAAACAGAACATGAAACCAGCATCCTACAACTATTTTTTTTTAATATTCTACTGTCATTACTGGTGCTGTTACGAACGAAATAAAATTTTCTAAAATTTTCAAAACTTTTAAATTGAAACCAAAAGTCAAAATTCTAATAGAACCTTAACACAGTCAATTATTTTACCAATTTTTATAAACATTTATAGAAATATTTGCTACTTACATCCCCATTTTCGGACTTCACGCAAATATTCATTCCAGAATGCGCAACGTCCTTCCAGTGGGCCACGTTGCAGCTTCTCCTCTTTGTCATCGGTTGAAAAGACATAATACACGGGATCTTTCTTTGTAAAATTTGGCCATTCTTCGCCATCAGTGGCGGGATTGCTGTAAAGCAGAGTTGGAATTGTAATTAGCAAAGGAGAATACAACAAAATAATATTTATTAATATTATATATAATATGTATTGAACCAAGGTTCTTCAGATTAAAGTGAAAAGCAAGTTCTTTCCCTAGACTTCATCATAAACGATTCGCTTGATACTAATTTTGTTATGTTTTATATTTTTTTGTAGCCTATTCTTACATACTTCTCTATAGCCATTCTTCAAGCCTTTATAATAACAAAAAAAATAATCTGTAATAATAAAAAAATAATAAAAAAATAAAATAATCTGTAAATAATCTGTAATATTTTTTTTTAGTTTTAATAATTGATGGTAACTCTATTCTGAAATTTTTTTTTTATTTATATCAATTCTTTTTTCAATTATTGAAAATATGCTTCATTCCTCTCCATGCAGATGCTTTTTAAACGAAAGCAGAGAACGTATATTTATWGCAGATATTTGATAAACGTTCTTTGCTATAAATACACGTTCTCTGATGAAAGCTGCGAAAGCTGCGTTACCATAAAAAGCTGCTAAAAGAAATCAGCGTAGCTATAAATATAGTAGCTTTTCAAGCTTTTCACATMAAAATGAAGCTTTGGTTGAACGCTAAATAAACTTAACGAAAGCCATGTGTAACACCAAAAAGACTGTCTTCCAAAAGCTTTCGTATTTCATACCAGAGAGCGTAAATGCAGAGAACGTATATGATATACGATCTGTGGGWGTGATATACGTTCTCTGCATTAGGTTGGTTAGAAAATCGAAAATCATTATATCGTCACCTAATATGAAAAATAACGTACGATCAAAAAATTCGAAATTGAGTGTTTCATTGACGATRTGTGGTATATGAGAGTTGGAGTAGTCTCAACCCGATTTTACCTTTTTTTCTCAATACCAAATACTATTAAYATACCACATATTAAAAAACCAATCATATGGAGTAAAGTCAACCGAATGTTCGAAATTTTTGATWTCAGCGCTCGGAGTGCACATCTCAAACTTTAAATGCGTTTTTCTCAAAATACACTGTTTTAAACTGGCGGACATGATTCCGGTGGAACTACTCAACTTAATGTCCACAAAATGCCTGGCTATCGTMSCCATATTTTTTATAATTTATTGACAATGTTATGGTAAAATTTATGTAAAAAAGCATGAGGAAAAATTTAAGAAAAAAGTTAATTATTTTTTCATTTATCAACATTTTTTCATGATTCTAGTAGGGACAATAACCATTCGCGTACTTTTTAATAATAAATTGGGATTTTGTGTTTCAGATGATCCACACATGAGAAATCGTGTCCGCCAGTGAAAAAACGCATCTTATTCACCCGGCCATTTTCCGACAGATGTCATCAAAAAATTCCGAAAAAATTTGTTTATACACTCCACGATATACTTCATAATATGTGAAAMAGGTTCCATTGTAGAATAAAAATTTCTATAAAAAAATATTAAAAATATAGGCCAGATTACCCTACTGACCCCTTAACGGCAAATATTTTTTAAATATTTTCTCAGCGTTTTCAAATACATACTTCTTGAACTTATTAATATACCACTTTACATAAAATAATCGTCAGCAATTTGATAAAATTATAAAAAATCAATTGCCACACACACACACATGCATACACAGTATATGTCAATTATGTGCATTGAAGAGTTTACTAAAGAAAAATTAGCAGAACTGCAATCAAATTTGCTGTTGGTTTGATAAGTTCGATTCGTTAGTTGAAGGAAATATGAAATTACGAAGAATATATAAAAATAAATAGATAAAAGGCAGGTAGTTATGAGAAGTAAATTTTAAAATGATTTTTGAAATTATGGAAATTATGGAAATTTAATTTAAACAAAAYTCAACTAACTTTGCTTATTTGCGCTTTAAAGTATGCTACAAAAATAAATAAAAGCATTTGCTTTAAAAGAATTAACTTTGCTGCCCACCGAGGCGTATGAGCAACACAAAAACCAAGCAAATACTTATAAGCACACAAACACATACATATATAAACTGTCTGCTACCATTCCGCTTGAAGAGTTTACAGTCGAAAACTGTTGCAATTAAAATTGCACTTCAAATACACTTGCGTCGGAAAATATACTTTCGAGTGCCGGCCACTCAACACTTTTTATTGCACGCCAAMCCATATTAATGCTCATAAAGCAACTAGTGCAAGTGTATGTGTGTGTGTGTGTTTGTCTTAGTGCTCGAATGCTGTATTGCTATATTATTAACACATTGAAAGTTTCATCAGCGGCGATCGCCAGTACTTACCCAGTTTTAGCAAATTCAATAACGGCATTCAGCATCCGCTTGCCCAGCTCTCGTTCGACTTGCCGATACTGTAGCGATGTATTCAATGGCTGACCGAAGAAGTACTCGATCTCATCGCCGTGCAGTACGCCCATCCACTCACCCCACAGGGAGGTGCTAGTGCGCTGAAAGCATATAAGAAAAATAAATCCATTGCAATATTGTGGGTTTTTATTGAGAAAAAACAAGTTTTATTTTAAAGTTAAAGATAATAACTAAATTTTGTATATATGTATGTCTTTGTAAGAACCTTAAAATTATTTATTCTTAAAGAATTTTTGAAAATTCTTAAAGCGAGTGAATAAAAGTGATATCTCAAATCACATTTATACAATTTTCCACCACCGTTATGTATAGCCGCAGCTTACACACATTTTATTTATATGTSTCTTTAGCTTACRTATACATATATATGTATTAAAAAAAACACATTTGTTTCTATTTCTGCTCTCACCAGTTAACTTTGTACTTGATTTTGCACTTAAGTCCTAAATTATTTGTTCGCTGCTTACCTGTCCATCTAAATTAATCAACTTCGAACTTTCGAACTTCCCTTCATCATTCCACGGGTAGAGCAGTGTCACAAATGGGTCGATTGTATTTACCTAATTTGTAATTTCTGCAGCTTTTCCTTTTGTTTACGTCTTACTCATACATATATATATTCTATTTAAGAAATTGCTCTACGAAATTGCCAACGGTTGATATGTGAACTTTAATTCTGGAGCATGTTTTTTAAGTTTTTCGTGAGAAAATTTAATATGATTTCTTTTTTTGCCAGATAAATCTCGAAAATTGTATATATACCTAAAAGCCTATCAATTTGCGTATTACTTTGAGATCGAATAATCGTACTCATGGACTAATTATTTTATGTACTGTACATTGAGATTTCATTCATTTGACCTCGCAGCTCTTGGAAAAAATATTAGTAATAAGTAATAATATGAATATGAGAGAATAATATTCATATTCTCTCATATTAATATTTCAACTACAACAAGAAACTTGGTATTTCCGTCTCCCATGGCAATCGGATTTAAGTAACCGGAACAGAACCGGATTTTTACCCGCCAAAGACTTCCAACTCGGCACCATGCTTCGAAATTACTTCAGCAATGTTTTGCTGCCGCTACAACAACAACAACAACAGCAACTTGGTATTTCAAACGTCCGAAAACAGACCCTCGTCACAGCCTACAAAACGACTAAATACATTGTTTGACATACCCAGAAACCCTTTCAAAGAACTAATCATCATAATCATAAAATCAATCAGCCTTTCGGAGCCTGCTTAGAACTTATAAGTCTCTCAATTCGTTAGAGAACCCACCACAATCCAAAGCAAAATTCAGATGTCAAGCAAATATTAAGGGTGTTACCAATAATTTCGTATACAAAGAAAGGCCAGTTATACTTTATAATTCATCTCTTATAAAATATGTTTTGTTCTTCGTTAGATATTCTCCTTAACAATCAACGCATATCAATTACTCATCGGATTAGTCGGATTACCAAGACATTGTTGCATTGCGAAGTGAATATTCGGTAAAATGGGGAGAATCTATTAAGGATGCCGAACTGTAAAGAAGATTTCTTACTGAAAAAAGTTAAGAATAGCGATCCATTCTAATAATATAGTTCATAATAACAATCGATCGAAATAAAAAATAGAAAGGTTAGTAAGAGCTTTCGTAAATACATATTTTAGGTTAAGTTGGGTTCAATCGCTGATCCAAGGAACGCACTTCGACTGCCATATGTAGTAAGGCACCGAACTATTAACCACAGTCAAGCGGCACTTATAGTATAGCGATCTCTGCGTACGAGATCAACTAGCTACTGGTGTAGGAGCATATATGACTATATATAGATAGCAGTATATATAACAGCTGAACACTTTATCAGATCATAACCAAATGCACCTTATTTGGGTGCCGGTTACAAAGGTATGGCTGGAAATGAACTGTCTGACGAGCTCGTCCGCTCCGCAGAATCCAACAAAATAATAGGATCTGAATCTTTTATTGCGATTGGTTCCCATACCATAAAGTAACTGCTCTGCAAGGATGAAAGAGTGCGAAGAGACAGCATAAAGACGCTTAGATATATCTTTAAAAAATAGCAACTAGCAGTATATTGGAATTTATTAATATGCAGAGGCTAGGAGAGTTGTTGGGACTTAAGAGAGGGCAAAATAGATCTAAGCTTGCGGTGCAATTATTATTTATTTATTTATCTATCTAAAGGTGAAACCTTAAAAAGAAAATCTTGTATCCGGATGATAAAAGATAAAATCCACGAAAGGCCTTGTGGTCCTACGAAATTACACGATTCGGTGGAATAGTCTTGATCTCGCATACACAGAACAATTAAGGAAACACAGAACAACCTAGGAAATACACAACATTCAAGGAAGGAGTGTTGAAATATTTCCACTTCGTCCTCTTCTGCACAGCTTCTGTAGCTGGCCTCCGGCAAGTTTATAAGCCTTACAGCATGAACGTCGATAGGACAATGCTCCATCAGAACCTCCACAACTAGGCAAAGACCAGCTTTACTGAGCGCAAAGAGCTTACTGAATCTCTGACGACCGACTTTGGGTCAAAAGCATTTTGCGCCGGCATATGAACTGATGGAAACCGGAAAACACAGAAATCCAGTAGCGAACACAAGAGACCGACAACGCCGATCCATCCCAATTCTATGTATTAGGGTACCTTTCTTTGCCATGTACCTGGGAATCCGCAGTGGTCTGGCATCGATGATGAGGTTGGCACTCCTTAATCAGCTTTGAACGCACAGTTATAAGAAATAAGAAATGAAAGCAATATCGACTTAAAAAACACTGCAATAGTTAATGAGTCTGAAACTGAAGTTAATAGAGAGAGAATATGCCACCAACCTTCATACAAGCTTTGACTACTCCATAAAGAAGCTTACTGTCTCTGTCTTTTACCGGGTTCAACCCTTTCAAAACTCTTTTGCTTGCATGTGTTCAGAGAAAAGGCCATCAGAGTTGAGTGAGTGTGCAGTATATGCAGTAGGGCGTTAAGTTCCATGGTTGGTGTGGAGCGCCACTGGTTGAATTGYACCGAAATTCCTTGCTCTCCACCGGACAAAGACTTCATCAAACGTAATGGGCTAGACTATGGCGCCGGAGAAYCAGATGACTATTTTYGGTGAGAGACCACACCTTTTGCCATCACSCGGCAGCCACGCTGGTAAAGTCTTTTCAGCGGATCGTTCGCGACCAAGATCAGAAGGTTATGATCACCAAATCTTGGAACAATGCACGTCCATATTTTGAGTATCATCCGCGATAACGATAATAACAATCAATTYTATTCTAGTTTCTCACATTGCACACAAAATGAAATTATATATATAAACTAAAATACCTCGACCTCTAAATTAAAMAAAAATGTGCGAAAAAGTCAAAATGTCACCACCGCTACAAGCAATTGCCTATGTGCAATGATCTGGTAACCTTAACTCAACCACATGTTGACCTGCGGCAATGTCGTTCACTGGCTGGACCAAACGAGTGCCTTCTCTTGCGATATCACTTACCCACATGTATGTCGAACAGTTAGGCAAACCACAGCCGGGACATATTACCGTTATAATATTTCTCGCATTTTCATTTAAGCTGCCAGCTCGTAAATATCCGACATGTTCGCATGGAAGTGTGGTTTGGCGTGTGCGCTTCGCTTCACTCCATATAACAAGGCTCTGAAGATTATGCGCTCGTTTGAGCTTACACACACGACAAAGTAAAGAGGTTAGCGACAATGCTCTCCAGGGGTACACTATAGCGGTGCGTRTGTTGGCTGCTTACTCTACGTAATCGAGGCAGCTGACTGGCAATGATGTGATATGGTAGTCGGTAGAGCATTAGTTTGCTTATATGTGTATGTATATATGTATGTACATCTTATCAGCAGCTATCCAGAAGCTATTAGTATGTGTTTATGTGAAGGTGTGTCGGTTGTTGGTTTCCCTGTATGTGTCAATACGCTCATACTCGCTCACAAAGTGTTTAYGTGCCTAAATGTATGCTATTAATTTAGCTTTTGCAGTAATTTAACTTATCTCCTTTAAGCATGCTTGCGCTGTCGCGTGTATTTCGACCACATATTATCGATATCAGTACATCAACGTTGAGACACATTGACCACTCCAAAGCCTGTCTCTTATACACATCTAGATGTGTATAAGAGACAGACATTGACCACTCCAAAGCCAGGCTTCCAGGAAATTGTTAAGGAACTTGCTTTAGCTGGCAAATTAGTTGATGACATCTCAACCGTTTAGTTGTGGTATGATTTTCACACATGATTACCACAAACAGGGAGTCCACACAACACCATCACCCACCTTGAGACCCAGCATTCTTTATTGGATAACATTCGATCGAATAGATCACATTCAGCTCGCAGTGAGGAAAAATAAAGCAGCCGAGGCTGAGAGTGTGTACGAAAACCGTAGAGAGTCAATTCAGCGCCGTTTGCAGAAACTTAAACTGATGTRTGGAACAACTTGACGCATTTTACGTCGAAATCTTAAATTACAAAGAAAGAAGCCGTTCGAACTTCCCAACGAACATCTTTTCGCTATATGGGCTCTTGAAATGTTGCAAGAAATCCCACGTTTTCGAGCCAAATTTTGTTCAGTGATAATGGGCCCATTTCTGACTCAATGGGAACGTAAGCAAGAAAAATTGCCGCATTTCGGGTGAAGAGTAACCTGTAGAGATACAAGAGCTACCATTTCGCATTTCGGGTGAAGAGTAACCTGTAGAGATACAAGAGCTACCATTTCATGCAGAATAAGCAACGGTTTGCAATCATCGGTCCATATTTCATCAAATATGAAACGCTAAAAACGTAACCCTCAATGTCGACCGTTATTGCGCCATGATAACCGTTTTGGTTTCAACAAGACGGCGCTACTTCCCGGACATCACATCAATCAATAGATTTATTGATAGAATACCTCAGTGTAGAGGTAATTTCAGATTTTGGACTGATCGATTGGCCACAGAGATCATGTGATATAACACCATTGGACAATAACGCTTCGATTCAGGCATTGGAGCAAAACATCACGCATGTCATTTTCCAGTTACCAGTCGAGAATTGAACTCAACAGATGGACCATCTGAGACGTAGCCACGGCCAAACCTTCAAAAAATAAATACCAAACGATGTTCTTTCGAATGATAATGAACATTTTCCATTAAATTTACAGTTTCTGTGTTTTATCTCTAAAAAAATAGGGAACCTCGAAATATATCACGCTTTAATTGTTCCAAAAAAASTTATGCCTAAGCCTAGTGAGATATTTTGTGAATCTACAACAATTTACAGATTTCGAATATACATATGTATGTATTATCAAAGCATGTCAAAACTGAAAAAAAAAATACAACTTTTGGGAAAACATGTTGAGAGTAGGTTTGTGACTTGCTATCTCATTAACTAACATGTTTGCGATTGAAGTGCTTTCTAGAGCATGTTTCTAACATGCCCAAATTAAATATATTACTAAATAAGTCGATTTTTTAAACCGCGAAGGAAGATGACCGCCTCAATTTTACGCACACAAAAGCATATTTTTACAAAACAATMCAATATTGACTCAGAAGACTTTTGCAAAAATGTCTCTCCTTCAGATATTTACAAGCATATCGGAGGGAAAACGTTACATGGAAAACTTAGATAAATAAATTATGGATCTTCAGCTTTAAAAATATTAATACTTCATTAAACTCTAACCATAAGTACTTGACCTCCGAGGCAATCCCCTGACAAGCCATTAAAATCAATGCAAACTCCACGACCAATGAATATGAAAATCGTCGCACATAAATATTCCGGACAGCTGGCAATTTAATGTATTCATTAAGTTTACGTTGATAGCGCAACGAGGAATTGGCGTGATTTGAACAAAAAAACATTAAAAAAGAATCAAACAAAATATCAGCTACGAACAACAGACAGGAATGCGTGGCATTGCGTGAGTTATGCGTTRGAGAACGACCGGCCCCTGGACAGAGCACCAGATCAGGATGCGACGTGACTACGCGCAAAGTGTGTGRAGTRAAGAGACAATCGATACAGCGAAAAAAAAACGACAATGGCACACAGCAAGTGGCATAGGCAATGCGATACAATGTCACAGCAGTGAGAATTTCGGTCATTGTCCTTGACCATAATTATGACAATGAACACACCTTCCCACACACACACACATAAATACACGCTCATAAACATAAACACACATAAAAGGGCCCACCTTCGCCCAGAAAGCAATCAGCAAACAAACTAAACAACTTGCTGYCCATCACACCACGCGCCCCCCACCCAAAATTGGAACCAACTACCACTGCGCTTATCGCGCTACTTGTATGGCTATTTTATTTTGTTGACCCACAAGCGACAACCAACCAARCAACCAGCCGGGGTTGAGAGCTAGCTAATAATGCACGAGTTTGTTTGTTTGTGAGTTTTTAGCCCAGTTTTGTGACCGACGAACGCACCCAGAAGTCACCGGGGCGCATTCAGGACATTCAGCACAAATTCAAAGGCAGACCAGTTTACCGCGCAAGCGCTGAATGGCGAAAGTAAAACATTGGCATATATAATGTGTCCTCACCCTTTACTTGTAATGACACTCTAATTTAAATAAGTATGCACATACATATATATGTACACATATGAGTGTTTGTGCATATTTGTGCTAGAATTATGTGATTAGTTTGGCTTGCGTGCGTTGCAAGCACGTGTCCATAGCTCTGGGACTAAACATTAGTAGAGACTATTTATTACATATATGTGTGTAGGTGTGCACCAGAAAGGCGGATATATGCATGTGGCAGGCTTTATCAGCTCGTGTCTTCGAGAAATGGTATGGTGCTCAAAATTGTCTAGTCAAGATAACACTTTAATCTTTTGAAAAAAAAAGTTTCCCGTTCGCAACCTCGTTGGACCTGACCAGTTTAGCATTAGACCTAGAATGACTTTTTTTAAGCAGGTAAGATATTAAACCTTCAGAATAACTGTAACTTGCAGTTTATCGAGATTGCATTTATACCGAACCTGTGATCTCCACAAAATTCAGCAAACTTGATAAATGTAGGACTCGAACTAAAGGTGATTCAAGTAAAAAACTTAATACTCATGGATGTTAAAGACTAAATTATTTTCTCTCATGTGATTTCTTCAAACAAAGCTGCTGGTTGAAGCGTGCCATCCGAATATATGGCGACATGCCATTTGCTAAGTGATTAAACCATAGCAAATAAAAGCAATGAGAAAGGAAAATACCTTCTCTACACAGAAAAGAGCAAAATAGGATAAATTGATGATTAAGCTCCAATTCGGTGCTGTGTGTTAGGCTTCCTATCTTTGCCTCCTTAGAAGAAAGAGAACTAAGACAGCGATTGTTGGAAAACTTGCTGGAAGAAAATAAACGTTAATAAGACAGCTTTATTTCTATCATTGACTATGGAAAATCCTTAATGAGCATAAACTTCCCAAAGATATGATTTATTAAGCCGAAACCGTTATCCAGAAATAAGATTTTTATGTCGGCTTAACACATAAAAATATATACTCCTCAGTGAAAGTGGTTATATGGTTGGAAAAGTAATGTCCATCAATCTATACTAAATGTTTAGCTAAATGGTTTATTAAACGTTTTACTGGACTGGACATTATTATTCAAGTTGTGGCTTTAGTAATACAGCGGTGGATCCCCCGCATAATTCTATTCTTCAATTCACAGCCGTCCTTCTAGAAATCGTTCAAGCACTGACAAAAATAAGCGAATGGAAGAATAGAACGACTGAAAGGCTTAGCACTCCTCAACTTAAACTACGACATTGTTGTGGAACCAGAAGAAGTATTTGGACCAAAACCAGTATAGACTAATTAAAATAGGGATGAATAACAAAAAAACCTTACAAAGCGAATTGACATCAATGTATTGCTGCTGAATCACAATGAAATCGATTCATCTATAAAACTGACATTTATTGGTGATGTCTCTTAAGACAATATCAAGCGAAAACCCTCGCTATTAAAGCGCAGTGAGTCGGTATCAAGGTAAACTAAGCTAGCATTAACGAAAAGGAAGGTGAGATTGGCACTACCTTCTAAAGGAAAAATCGTCTAGTAGCGAGTAGCTTTGGCCATTTGGAGAAGAATTATGTTACATTAGGAGAACGCCAGGCAACACACATCGATAGTGACTCGTCAGAAATACCAGAAACTTGGTTATAGTCCAGAATTGACACAAACCGAAGTGAAGAATTTTGCTGGTAAAAAATCTAACTATCCTACTTTTTTGTCAATAAATACAAGAGTTTCTATGAGAAATGTCTCATGAAATTACCTTCAAAATGACAATAAGTTATCGAACAAAACCTTGGATAGATGAACTAAATCGAACCATTCCAACTATGGCAAATAGAAACACTTTTAGTTTAATGGAAAAGTGTCGGATTTATGTTTATTAGACCTTAAATATTCAGATTATTCCGTGAAGTCTTATAAATTCTAAAACGCTTGCGAAAAGAGCTTCATGCATATTAAATTTTAAAAATTCCGATACTGTCAAGCAGAAATTTCTATATTTTCACTTTTTACCAGAATTCGAGCATACTTAAAAAAAAAAAAACAATGTTTCCAGTGATTTCGGCACTTAAATAAATCAAAGTTATTCACCGAGATATGTATCTATAAGACTATTCACACTTTTATTGATTATTAGTAAAATTTCTGTGGAACCCTATCATTAGTTTACTATAGCAATTTGTTTACAAAACACACACGTATACCTTTCATTTACATGTTACAATTCACTAAGGTTTACATGAAATTCCACAAAAGCTTTTATTCCTTCGCCGCGGCCAACTGTGTCAAGGTGATGTCGAAGAAGTAACAGCTGTCATTTAGTCACAAGCCACCCCCAAATGGCCAGAAAAAGTTCATTGCTTTGTACCCAAGCTTGGAATGTGTCACTCATTTAATATTTCTTGTCTTTGAAATGCAAGCATTTTGTGTACTTGCATCGGATACGTATTTATTTGTGTGTGTGTGCTTGCTTATTCATATCCGTAGATGTAGTGTATCCCCTTTGGGCGGCATACATTTTTGCTGGCAGAACATTTGATCAAGTCATACTGGCTTGGAGGAAACATTGCAGCTTGGCGTACTAATGCTTAATGGCTGATAAATGAGTCAGTGAGAAATTTTATGAATTTAAAATTTTTGAACAAATGAGAAAATGCAATTATAATTTTATTTTTTCGTATTCTCAATTTGTTAAATAAAAAAAATAAATAAATAAATTTGTTTATTAAAAATTTAAATTACATATGTTTTTACAAAACATGCAAAAGAAACTTTTTTTAATTTAAAAATGTTTTTTTTTCGAAAAGTCAAAGAATTATATAAATATACAAATTATTTAAACATTTAAACCTACATTTAAAAAAAACTTTATATATTAAATATTTAATAATATTAAAACAAAATTTATTTGAAACAACTTTACATTCCTACAGGGAATTTGAAGCGTTTGCAAAAGTAAATATCACTTGTCATTTAAGTACCTAGTGGACGCTCATAGATTATTAAGTGTACATCTATTATTCTTATATCTACATAAATATATTTTACTATTTTAAAAGCCGGTTAACTTGAATAAATAAATATTAAATTAACGTGGTTCTGCCTGCAGTTGGAGGACAAATAGTAAATATATACATACGTATAGGAACAAGTATATATCAGTATTTTTATATCCGTAGAAATGTCGAAAGAAATGGACAATGTGTAAAAAATACTTCCGACATAACGTGGCTTTACTTACAATTCATGAAAAAGTCTTCATTTTCATTTAATTTTCCTCTCAAGTTTTGTTCATATTTTTGAAAACTCAATACTTTTTATTTCAAAAGGGTGGCAACTATCTATTACATATATGCTTCTTTATCTTTTAAGAGAAAAATTATTCCGTTAATCATTTTCCTTCAATTTGTTTGTTCTTTTTTTTTAAACTCAATATTTTTTATTTTTCAAACAGGTGGCAACCACCTCCGACCAAAATTTTTCAATAACACGTTCGTTAAAAATGTTCCATAAAATTTCCTCCGCAGTTATGTGTGCATATTTTTGCAAAGATAATATTTTTTTAAATTTCTAACTGGTGGCAACTGTCTTTCAAAATGTAAATGCTTCTTTGTATGTTGAGAGAAAAAAGTGTTCAGTGAAAATACTTTTACATTATACATTTACATCCACATTTTGAAAACTCAATATTTTTTGTAAATATCAAACAGGTGGCAACTGCCTACCACATAAATGCCTCTTTGTATGTTATGAGAAACAGACTGTTCCACGAAAATTCTTAATCCTATTCCTCTACATTTTTGTGTCCTTTTTTTAAAGTCAATATTTTTTATATTTCAAACAGGTGGCAACTACCTCCGACATCAATTCTTCAACAATTGCGATTACTGATATCACAAAAATATAACAGGTGGCAACTTTCAAAAAAAATAATAATCTCCTTTTACTTAATTTACAATGGCGTATTTTCTCACATGGGTTTAAAATTTTTTTTGCCAAAAATTTTCATTTAAATTTATAAACACACCAAAAGTTATATCGAATAAATCAAACAAAGTACACAAATCGATTGAGCCTACAGCTTGGTGATCCTAAGTATACCACTATAAATTTAATTGAATACAAGGTATAGACAGTTGGCAAAACTCCTAAAAAGTATTTTGAACTGTTTAGTCTTAAAAATTTTCAACGTAGAGAATACCATATTTTTAGAGCTTTTTCGTTAAACACCTTCCTGGCTTAAAAATTTAAAACAGCTGACAACCCTTTAGCTTTGTATTTCATTTCTGTTTTAAACCAAAATTTAAGAAAAAGTTAGCAAAACGATATAACTTTCCCCCTGGATATTTGGATCAACCACTCTAATCGTGACAGACTTTTGTTGCGTAACATAATTTCGTTGCTTTTCTCAAAACCATTCAAAAATTAATTAAAAAATAAAAAATTTTACTCTAATTTTTAAGTAAATCGCAAGTGCCAAGTGATTACATGCATACACATGTAAATAAATGTATACACACCAATGTATGTACATATAAGAACAGGTGAGTATCCTGTCACTTGTCAGCACACTTATGATAGCACTGCATGTTGAGGGCACACACGCACAGCAAGTATGTCACCAGCGTGCGAATATGTGCCGTTATGCATACGTTTGTGTATTTGCTCAGATAGTTGTGTACATTTCATTAATAATTACATTGTGTAAATAAACTTTCTTATTTGCCTTATTTTTGCTACCAACGGTCCGAGCAAATAGTGCAGTATGACGAGCGAAAGGCAAAGCCACTGTCACACACACACACCCACAAATGCAGTTGTCAGTAAGTAACATGTATTCGTTCATAGCAATACCGCTATCTGCGGGCCTTACACTTTGGCCTTCTCGCTTTATTCATTGCTTCTCTGGCGCTTTTCACCACACAATTTAGCTTTCAATGGAAATGAAAAAATACAGCACAGCTGCTCGTTTTCTCAATAGCACCCTTGAAGATACACAGTGTCAGCAATTTCAATGGACTCACAGACCCACAGACCTATAGGCAGCACGTGGACACGTTTGTTGAAAAGCCCAAATAAGCATGTAAGTATAAATGTGTATGTGTGTGTGTGAGCATGTATGTTACCGTTTAGTTTGCGTTGGTAATTGCATCGAACAACAACAAACAAAAACTCACAGCCAGTAGCTTGAAAATGTGGCATTTTAAATTGCAAAGATGTCAATACCAACAAGTGTTCATTTACACGAGCCGAGCAGTGGGTTTCATTTGGCACTTGAATTGTGTATGTATGTGCGAGTTTCCGTTGGTTTTTTATGCGGAAAAAATAGCTAAAATTTCAACTGACTTTGACTGATATGTGCGGAGCTGTTAAAAAAAAAAATAATATTATATTCGTTCTTTCGTTTCCCTAATCGTATTTCCGATTATAGCTGAGAAGCTTCTTATAACAGACTAGCGATTTGGAGGATATAAGAGCGCTAAAAATCACCTCAGTGTGCCAACCAACATTAAATTATTTGAAGATAAGGGAGCTCGAACTCATCACACATTCCACTACGACCAGGTTGAGGTCTGTAGAACACTAAAAAAGGTATCTTAAATTTCATTTACTTTAAAACTCAAAATACAAATTAATCAAATAATTCAATAACCGCATCCGACCGCTGATTATTCAAGGCCCTTTTGGTATCGAGGAAAGTTCCCTGCGGTAATCTTTGCTTATAACCCTAACACCTTCAGAAGAGAGAATAGTTTTAGAATTATTATTTATGAATATGTGACCTGGTCTACGGAAAGGGGGCTTAGGTGTCAAAAAATCCTAAAAATTAATTTCACTTTTTAGTTGATTCGGATGGAAGATGAGATTTTTAACAGCTGTTTCCCAGAAAACTAGTTTTCGCACGTTAGCTCCCTTTTCGTAGACCAGGTCACATATACTGCTTCAGCTTTCTAAAACGAGCTGAGTTTTCCAGAAATTAAAGAACCCATTGAGACTTTAAAGAAGTAAGCTTTCTAAAAAGTCGTATTCCTGATAACTTGGATCACTGCGTCACAGAGGCTACTCTTTCTGGTGTTTTTTCTGCTCACATACCGACGAGGGATATGTGGATGAGGAGCAGTTGCTGGAGAAGAGGCGCAGTGAATTTTTTCTCAAATGAGTTGAAGCTAGGAGGCAACATTGGAAGGCTAATATTAAGTAAGCTAAGTAGAGATTTTTTTTTTTCAGAATGAGACCAAGTTGCGTCTCTATTGACGCCTCGCGTTCTAGACCTGAAGCCGTGAGCTTAGCATGCACTGGCCGACGATCCGCTCCTTCGCGACTGCATAATCTTTTGGCCAAGAGTAAAGCATAGGAAATCTAATGAACTATTTGCCCGTAACAAAGTTGATGTTGTCGCAATCGTAGGCACCATCTAACAGGCAATCCATGCGGTGGGGCTAAAAATATTTTCGGATGCTAGCTGACAGAGTTGCATGGTGGAGGCTGAGAGGCAAACATACAGGCATTTTCTCCTCCATTGTCCAGCCATTGTTAGAGAAAGGTTGAACCATGTAGGTAGTATTACTTTTGGCGAGCCAGGAAACTTAGCTGAAAATGACATTAGTTGTCTCAAAAAATTTGTGATTTGCTCAAAGCGCTTTGTCCATTCGTAAAGGTGTTATGAATTATTATAAGAGAATTTTATATACCGCAACGGATCGACGTTCTAAGTTCTTTAAGTCCGATCCGTGTTGGTATCGACCTCGTAACCAAACATCGTGTACGTGTGTGAATTACCTTCACTCGACTTGCATATTTTGTCAAAAATCATGTTTTGTAGACCCTATAAGTTTAGTCGAATCAACAAGGTTAGTTATAGTGCAGAACTTCCCATAGAATTTAGTGAGGTTCGAATGTTACGTATACGCACCGTCAACCAAAAAAAAATATTAAATCGGTAAATATTGTTAATATTTTTAAAATATTAGGCAAACTGAGATCAACGGTAATATCAAAGTTAAAATTTTCTTTACTGTGGACTCTTTAAAAAAAAGTATGAATATTTATTATTTCTTGTGAGTTTAGTAAATTTAGTAACAACTCTCACAACAGATGCCACCGAATAAAAGCACCTTTACTACTTTTGCTTTTTAGGCCATGACGAAATATAGTTATGTAACAATATACTTAAAAAATAAAAAATATATATTTTTAGTTATAATTCTAAAATGTTTCCTCCAGTGTCAACTTATAAAAAGTGTAAAATTAAATTTTCGTTACTTACGTGTGTAAAATAGTAATAGTGCACGGAAGCTCCCCGTTCGGCCAACGCTTGGGCATACTCATTAGTTGGGCAGGTGAAGAAGTGGTCGCCAACTGCGCGTCCGATTTGCTGCTGATTCTCCAAACCGGGATTACCAACCCAGCTGGTGTGCTGCAAGTGCCAAATAAATGAAATCATCGAAAACGATTATTGAAATATTAGTTTAATTATTACTTTAATACAAATAACTATATGATTGAACAGAAAATTGATTTTATTTAAATTATTTTTGACAATAAAAAAGAATACGCAAAAGCAAGATATGTACATATATAATAATATGTATATAATATTATTTTTATAGCGGTAACAACAAAAACTCATTTCACACACAAAGAACAAAAAAAAAAAATTCTTGCCTTTGCTCATATCAATTAGGAAATTTAGCCGCAGTACTTATTTAATTCAGTTCAATTAAAATTTCCATACCAAAAGCTGCACACCTGAAGTGTAATCATTGCAAGTAATTTGACTCTATAACCAATTATTATCTTATTAAATAAATCGATAGCAAAAACCACAACGGCAAATTGCTGCAATAAGCAGTCCATTTAATAAATCAACAAATTAAAATTTAAAATGTTTCTGCATAACACTTACGTATAACAAAAACAATATGCAACAACAACAATGTGTCGCATTACCAATGACGTACGCTGCATTTATTTACTCGTATAAATATGTGCAAATATTGGTCAGTGACTGGTCGTTGGTCACATTGGTCATTATTGGACATGTTCGGTATGCCACCGAGTTGACCGCGTTAAAGTAATTACTGCACAATGATCCGGTAAGTGACATACTTTTTTTGTATGCAAAGACAAGTTGTAATGTGAAAATTTATTGATATATTTGAAGTTGACTAGAAAGCATTATTACAAAGTGATAGCTTCCCTAGAGAACTCTGTTATTGTGATAACTTGAATTTTTATTTACATACATGTAAATATTTCCATTGAGTCCAATTTTTGATGAATCGTTCGAACATTTCCACAAGAAAAAGTTTAACGGTGTGATATCGCTTGATCTTAGTAGCCAATCGATCGACCCAAAACGGGAAATTATCTGCTCAGGAAGTGTCAACAAGATCATGAGCTTCAATTTCAGGCATCAAATAGTCGGTTATTATAGCGCGATAACGGACGCCATTGGCGGTACAGTTACACTTTTTTTCAGGATAAAATGGAAGATCTCTCCAGGTTTCTCCTCGTCCCAAATGCGGTAATTTTGCTTGTTTACATGCCCTTTGAACCAGAAATGGGCCTGATCGCTGAACAAAATTTGGCTGAAAACCATCGTATTTTCTTGGAACTTTCCAAGAGCCCATACAGCGAAGCGATGTCGAGTGGATTCAGTTCTTGCACGCTTTCAATTTCAATTTAAGATTTCAGTTGTTATACTTACTTAGACAAAATCAGTAATTTTTCCATCCATATAGTCTATCTAATAGTAACAATCAGCAGTTACACTTGCTTGTTCTCTTCGTTTGAAGTTTTTTCTAACTTGTTTGAAAATTCGTCAGCTGATTGCTATTTTATCAATGCATACAACCAAATTTACAGTCTGGACAGCAACCGGCAGAGTTAAAAGCGAGCAGATTGGTAGTGTGGACAACAACCCGGAGAGATGCATTTCAGTTCCAACTCGATCTCGGTACGATGAAGAATTAATGTAGTAAAGCAATATTCTTATTTTGTATTGTAAGTCGCATTTAATCGAGCAAAGGCCGATTAATTGAACAATTAGCTCCTGTCCCGAAAGGTTAAGAGGTTGATTGCCAAGGTGTGTTCCGAAGTGAACAGGTCTTTTTGAATCTAGCGCCCCCTGGTGGCACCATCCATATGTCGACTGGTGCGTTAGAATCTGCCATGTTTGGCAATTGTGCAGTGAGAATTTCATGAGATTTCATAAATTGGAAGTGAAATTATTGCGCTTTAAGTGTCAGTATGTTTGTGTTATCGATGTCAAGATGAGCTTCGAACAAAGAGCCAACATTAAAATTGCTCAGAATCCAACATTCGAAGGACATCATTATTTGACCAAAAATCACATTTTAACCATTAACCACTCCCCGTATTCATCTGATATGGCACCGTGCGACTTCTTCCTTTTTGGAAAAATGCGAAAGCGTTATGCAGACGAAAGGGCCATTCAAAAGGCTTGCGCGGTCGTACTGTCGTACGTCGAAAAAACCATTTGTTCTGTTTTCTTTTCTTTTTTAAGCCTGTATACATTGTGTCGCTTTAATTCATGGCAGTGATCGAATAACTTCTTAGAAACAAATTTCATGTTTTGAATAATCGAGTCATTCATTAATCGATTAAGTAAGTTCGGTTGGGTATGTATTTTGTACATTATCAGAAAGTAGATAATTTTTTTATTTTATTAAAAATATCTGAAATTTAGACTGACATTTTTTTTTTTAATTATTAT